>NW_025747120.1:0-69033 GCF_021184085.1 Oncorhynchus gorbuscha
GTTCCACCTGGTTTTGAGGTTACTGTATCTTTGTGTTTCTCAGTGTATTGTTCCACCTGGTTTTGAGGTTACTGTATCTTTGTGTTTCTTTTGGTTTTGTTTCTCAGTGTATTGTTCCACCTGGTTTTGAGGTTACTGTATCTTTGTGTTTCTCAGTGTATTGTTCCACCTGGTTTGAGGTTACTGTATCTTTGTGTTTCTCAGTGTATCCACCTTCTTTGTGTTTCTCAGTGTATTGTTCCACCTGGTTTTGAGGTTACTGTATCTTTGTGTTTCTCAGTGTATTGTTCCACCTGGTTTTGAGGTTACTGTATCTTTGTGTTTCTCAGTGTATTGTTCCACCTGGTTTTGAGGTTACTGTATCTTTGTTCTATTGTTCCACCAGGTGTATCTTTTGTTCTCAGTGTATTGTTCCACCTGGTTTTGAGGTTACTGTATCTTTGTGTTTCTCAGTGTATTGTTCCACCTGGTTTTGAGGTTACTGTATCTTTGTGTTTCTCAGTGTATTGTTCTAGCTGGTTTTGAGGTTACTGTATCTTTGTGTTTCAGTGTATTGTTCTGGTTTGAGGTTACTGTATCTTTTGTTTTCAGTGTATTGTTCCACCTGGTTTTGAGGTTACTGTATCTTTGTGTTTCTCAGTGCTCTGCCAAAAACCTGAAGAACATCTCAGAGCTGTTCTACTATGCCCAGAAGGCAGTGCTCCACCCTACAGGACCCCTGTACTGCCCAGAGGAGAAGGAGGTGAGGAGGGCAGAGGGAAAACTCCAGGTCCCTAGCTACCCTAACTATGTAGTTACTTTTCCTGGTCAGGTTACGCAATCAAAACGTTTCCTAGCGCTACCATGGGTACACAGGCAACATCTACTTTTTAGCTCTCCAAAAATATAATATTTTACATATTTCAAATGTATACTTTGTGTTTATTCAGATGAAGCCGTCTTGCATCAAGTCTCTAACTCGCATCTTCAAAGTGTCGGACCTGGACAACGATGGCATCCTCAACGACAAAGAACTCAACTTCTTCCAGGTAGGAGCCTCACTGTGGGAAAATAAACCTTGTGGGAAAACCTTTCTTGGCTGTAGCTGCAGGCTTGTGTGCTTTATCTGGCTGAAGTGAGAACCTGATTTACTTCCTTTTCCAATGGCAGTTTATTTGAACTTGAGTGGAAGAGAGGGGGAGGGATAGGTTATTAGTGGGTTCACCGGTAGCCTGCAGACAGGTGGTTGATTTAGAAACCCTTTCAGAGCATCTTTTGTCCTCTAGTAAATGGGGCAAAGCTGTATACATATCTGCTTGTGACTTCATATATCCCAAACCACGTTACATTATTAGCTGTGTCAGAGTTGTTGGAATAGACTGGTTCTTTCCCATTTTGGTCTCACCGGACGTATGTTCAGTTGTGTTTAGGTGATGTGTGTTGAGTGATTTATTGTTGAAGCACTTGGATGCAGCATTGTGCTGTCTGTAGACTTTCATTCTTCACTCTAGTTCTGTGTGGATATAGTAGTTCTGTGTGGGTATAGTAGTTCTGTGGGGGTATAGTAGTTCTGTGGGGGTATAGTAGTTCTGTGGGGGTATAGTAGTTCTGTGGGGGTATAGTAGTTCTGTGGGGGTATAGTAGTTCTGTGGGGGTATAGTAGTTCTGTGGGGGTATAGTAGTTCTGTGGGGGTATAGTAGTTCTGTGGGGGTATAGTAGTTCTGTGGGGGTATAGTAGTTCTGTGGGGGTATTGTAGTTCTGTGTGGGTATAGTAGTTCTGTGTGGGTATTGTGATTCTGTGTGGGTGACACATGTGTTGTGTGTCTGGTAGAGGACGTGTTTCAACATGCCCCTGGCGCCCCAGGCCTTAGAGGATGTCAAGAACGTGGTGAGGAAGAACATGACGGACGGAGTTGAGGACAACGGACTCACGCTCAAAGGTGAGACTGACCACATTGATTCAGTTCATTCAGTTTCTCTCTATAATCTCTCTCATTCAATCTCTATATTGTCTCTCCATCTCTCTCATTCAATCTCTATTGTCTCTCCATCTCTCTCATTCAATCTCTATATTGTCTCTCCATCTCTCTCATTCAATCTCTATATTGTCTCTCCATCTCTCTCATTCAATCTCTATATTGTCTCTCCATCTCTCTCATTCAATCTCTATATTGTCTCTCCATCTCTCTCATTCAATTCAATCTCTCTCTCTCTATTGTCTCTCCATCTCTATTGTCTCTCCATCTCTCTATTGTCTCTCCATCTCTCTCATTCAATCTCTATTGTCTCTCCATCTCTCTCATTCAATCTCTCTATTGTCTCTCCATCTCTCTATTGTCTCTCCATCTCTCTCATTCAATCTCTATTGTCTCTCCATCTCTCTCTCTCCATCTCACTCTATTCTCTGCCCACTCTCCCTTGTACTCTTCTGTAACCTTCACTAAAGGTCATGCATGAATAACATATTTAATAACCCTTTACCAGTGTACTGTGTCCATCTCTATCGTTGTGTCTGGGTGTATCTCTGACGTGTGTCCATTCTTCACCCTGATTGGCCACTAGGGTTCTTGTTTCTGCACACGCTTTTCATCCAGAGGGGGCGTCACGAGACAACCTGGACGGTGCTGCGGAGGTTTGGGTACGACGACGACTTGGAGCTTCACCAGGAATACCTGTTCCCCCTGTGAGTGGACACTTTGAACCCCCCTGGACCAGGGTCATGTACATTAGGGCACATCGTAGTAAAACTCTTTACAGCAGAACACAAAAACCACCTGTTCTGGACAAGTGTACATAGTGATAACTTTCACTCTGTGTTTGAGCTCTTTCTTCCATTTCGCGCCTACAGAACACAACCCTGCCGTACGTATGGGCAACTCTTACCTCTGGGCAGAAAGAGGGAGATATACACCTGTTTATGTAAGGCTGGACGAGCATAACAATGACTCTCTGGCCCCAATTCAGTTTCAGTCAATAGCAGAGAAAGGACATCTGCTCTGCAGGCTCTCACTTTCTTTACACTGTGTCAAAGATGTTAACGTTGATGAAACCTACTGAACCATCAAGCTGTCTGCGGGTGCATCTTACACTACTTGTTATGACTTGCAAGCAGCACTAGGTCTTTCCCAGGGTGAGCCTTTTGAACAATGCCAGTTTAGCCATAGCACTTTTAATGAGATTAATCCAGAATGTTCTCTTGTCCGTGCCAGGCTAAAAATACCTGCTGACTGCACCACCGAGCTCAACCACAACGCGTACCTCTTCCTCCAGAGTGTCTTCGACAAGCACGACAAAGTAAGTCTTGGATGACATAACTCCTACTGTTGTGTTTCCTTCTGCCTCACACAGACAAACATTCACAGGTTTTTACCAAAGTCCCAGTTGGAAGTTTCCCGGAATCAGGAGGGAATAAGCAGGGAGGGTATCCTCCAAACGGCTTTTGGGAAAGTTACCGGAATATTGTAACCCTACACAAAGCTATCATATTTTTAGAACAGTGGTCCTAACCTGTGTGTGTGTGTGTGTGTGTGTGTGTGTGTGTGTGTGTGTGTGTGTGTGTGTGTGTGTGTGTGTGTGTGTGTGTGTGTGTGTGTGTGTGTGTGTGTGTGTGTGTGTCAGGACAGAGACTGTGCCTTGTCTCCAGAGGAAGTCAAGGACCTGTTCAAAGTGTTTCCCTACATGCCCTGGGGCCCCGACGTCAACAACACAGTGTGTACCAACGACCAGGGCTGGATCACGTACCAGGGTTACCTGTCACAGTGGACGTGAGTTAGGCCAGCATACCTGGACTACACTACCTGTTACCTCTGTCTAACTTGAATGATTTGGTAATGCAGTTATACAGCACTTTGCTGAAACTCAAACTTCTTCACTTTCGTATGCTACCGTAGATGTGTACCAAAGCCCCCCGCCGACAGACACACACTAACAGGCTTTCCATTGTCTGATTGGCCAGGTTAACGACGTATCTGGATGTGCAGCGCTGCTTGGAGTACCTGGGCTACCTTGGCTACTCAATCATCTGTGAGCAGGAGTCCCAGGCAGCAGCCATCACAGGTAATGTGAGCGTGCGTGACTAGGTTTATATGCTTGTCATGTATTGGTGTTAATTATTGTGGCCTCTCTGTTTGTGAATTTGAAACCTAATTAGTGGTGAGTTACTATAAATATACAGTCACTGTAGTTGTGTGTTTGCGCGCACATGTATCTGTATATCTGTATATATTGTTCCTCACCCGTCTCCTCCCTCAGTGACCCGTAACAAACGCATCGACCTGCAGAAGAAGCAGACGCAGCGCAGCGTGTTCCGCTGTAACATTCTGGGAGCCAGGGGGAGTGGCAAGACCAGCTTCCTGCAGGCCTTTCTGGGTCGCAACCTGCTGGTGAGTCCCTGGAGCTACCGGACAACTGGGGTGTATTCATTATGGCACACCCCAGCAAAATGTTTTGCAATGCAAAAATATTTTTTTCTTATTGGACAAATTCAGGTAGTCCCTCCCTGTTTCGTTCAGTTTTCTTCCTAATTTGGTGCCTAATGTACATGATCCTGGCTTTTCCATGGAAGGCTCACTGCTACCTGCTAAGCACACATTTCTGTTTCATAGCTACTCTTAAGTAGCCAGGGTGACTTGGGCAGTCTGCTACTGTGTTACCAACTCCTTTAAGACATAGTTTGCTATGTATTATTATTATTATTATTATACAAACTTAACTATTTAGCAGTGAGGAATAACATGTTGTATCAATGTGGAGTGGTGAATGTGTGTTTTTCTGTGTTACTTAACAGAAACAGCGGAAGATCAGAGAAGACCATAAATCGTTTTACTCCATCAACACCACGTATGTCTACGGCCAGGAGAAGTACTTACTGGTGAGGCTGTGCATCTCTCTCTCCGTATCCATGCTTTCTGCCCGGTAACAAGATTAAAACCCCGGGAGATGGATTATAATACAGTTGTATAATTTATAATACTGTGTTTTATGTGTCCAGCTGTCTAGCAGTAAATCATAAGTGTTTTCCCCTCGTATGTTTTGGAAACTAATATGTTCAGTGTGACACAGTGAATATTAGAGAGGCCTTTCTGCTGAAACGTTGCCATTGAACGGTCTCAACTTCCCCCTTCTCCCCTCTTCACCCATCTCTCCTCTTCACCCCTCTCTCCTCTTCTCCCTTCTCCCCTCTTCACCCATCTCTCCTCTTCTCCCCTCTTCTCTCCTCTTCACCCCTCTCTCCTCTTCACCCTCTCTCCTCTTCTCCCCCTCTCTCCTCTTCCCCTCTCTCCTCTTCACCCCTCTCTCCTCTTCACCCCTCTCTCCTCTTCACCCCTCTCTCCTCTTCACCCCTCTCTCCTCTTCACCCCTCTCTCCTCTTCTCCCCTCTCTCTCCTCCTTCTCCCCTCTCTCCTCTTCTCCCCTCTCTCCTCTTCTCCCTCTCTCCTCTTCTCCCCTCTCTCCTCTTCACCCCTTTCTCCCCTTTCTCCTTCTCCTCTTCACCCCTTTCTCCTCTTCACCCCTTTCTCCCTTTCTCTTCTTCACCCCTTTCCTCTTCACCCCTCTCTCTCCTCTTCACCCCTCTCTCCTCTTCACCCCTCTCTCCTCTTCACCCCTCTCTCCTCTTCACCCCTCTCTCCTCTTCACCCCTCTCTCCTCTTCACCCCTCTCTCCTCTTCACCCCTCTCTCCTCTTCACCCCTCTCTCCTCTTCTCCCTCTCACCCCTCTTCACCCCTCTCTCCTCTTCACCCCTCTCTCCTCTTCTCGCCTCTTCACCCCTCTCTCCTCTTCTCGCCTCTTCACCCCTCTCTCCTCTTCTCCCTCTTCACCCTTCTCTCCTCCTTCCCCGCTTCTCTCCTCTTTTGTCTCCCTGTAGCTTCATGAGGTGATGCCAGACTTTGACTTCCTCTCAGAAGAGGACCTGGCGTGTGACGTGGTCTGTCTGGTGTATGACGTCAACAACCCGCGCTCCTTTGAGTACTGTGCCAAGGTCTACAAGGTGTGTACAGTACCTAACTGACAAACTGTATCAAATCCATCAGTCCTTAGTTTAGTCCTGGGCCTCTATTCACCACATGTCTATAGTAGGAGGACTGATCTTGGATCAGGTCCCCTCCTGTCCATGTAATCCTATTCGTTATGATCTAAAAGACTAAACTGATCCTAGATCAGCACTCTGCTTGAGATGCTTTGTGAATGTGGGCCCTGATCCTTGATTCACTAACCTGGAATAGAGGGACTTCTCAGCTTTCAGCTTTTCACCTTCTGAAACTGTTTACCAAAATGTTATGATATCAACAATCCTTACCTCGTCTTGTTCTTATAACTAACCTCTGAACTTGAACCTTTTGACCCATGACAGCAATACTTCATGGACAGCAAGACGCCGTGCATGATGATCGCCTCCAAGTCAGACCTGCACGAGGCGCGCCAGCACTACAGCCTGACCCCGCTGGACTTCTGCCGCAAGAACAAGCTGCACCCGCCCCAACCCTGGACCTGCAACACGGTGGACACCCCCAACAAGGACCTCTACACCAAACTCACCACCATGGCCATGTACCCGTGAGTATAGTCCCCTCAAAGACCTCTACACCAAACTCACCACCATGGCCATGTACCCGTGAGTATAGTCCCCTCAAAGACCTCTACACCAAACTCACCACCATGGCCATGTACCCATGAGTATAGTCCATGACGTCTCCAACACCCCATCCTCTGACTTCATCCCCGTCACAGGCCCTGTGACCGTCTTTTCCTCCAGCCAGGCCTCTGTGACCTCATCCTGTATAGGCTTTCGTCCCTGTATTGATCCCCTGTGTATGAGCAGGGTGTAGCCCAGGCCTCAGACACCCCTGGCTTTCTATTGATCCCCTGTGTATGAGCAGGGTGTAGCCCAGGCCTCTGTGACCTCGTTACGTCCTGTATGACGTCTCCAGACACCCCTGGCTTTCTATTGATCCCCTGTGTATGAGCAGGGTGTAGCCCAGGCCTCTGTGACCTCGTTACGTCCTGTATGACGTCTCCAGACACCCCAGGCTTTCTATTGATCCCCTGTGTATGAGCAGGGTGTAGCCCAGGCCTCCACTGTCCTCCATGTCTCCCTTCCTCTCTAGTCCTACATTAAGCTGCTTCTTCCTGAGAGGGTGAGATATTTTAGGTGCTGTTTTATTTCAGTTCCTTAGCGTTGGCAACTGTCAATGTGTTGTGGTACTGTAAGTTTAACTGTAAGGTGATGACTAGGCCATTTTAAGTCCCAAAACGAAGGTAATCTACTGAAAATCCTTTGGCCTTGAAGGAAGTCTCCCCAGTCAGCTGTACTGAATGGGTGTTATTGACTTGTTGACAGTCTTAGCCATTCATTCTCTATGAGAGGTAGAGTTAGTATTGTACTTTATTTAAGAGATTAGCCATTGGATTAGATTAATGTCCATTTAATTGAGCCTTAAATCTCCGCTTTACAGGGAAGAACTTCCATTATCTAATGTTAAAAGCATTGTCTTTCCCAAGGCATAGAGGCCTATAGCTAAGAATCCAGGCCCTCGCTCTTCAAATGACTGGACTCTAGGATGGAAATCTTTTGACAGAAATAATCAGCAGCTTCTGCTCTATACACTACAGTGCTTCACCTGTTTCAGACATCTCTCTTGGTAGTGAACAGAGTTTTTTATGTAGTTAGGGCACTACTATTATTCTGCGTTCGTTGGGTATTTGGTACGGACTGTTTCAGTACCGGCTGCAGATCGATTGTAGGTCAGAGTGACTCATGCTATATAACCCAGGCCAACAGGTAAGATTATAATGGTGTAGTTCCATGTATTTTTAATGGTCAATCTGGAGATTCTGAGACTGGTTAGCTGTTTTTATTCAATTACCCTGAACTTTCTCATCACTTTGTCACTATTTCCTTCATTCTCTGTGGCTTTCCCCCTCTTCTACCTAAGGATGATTGTACCACTAATGAAGAGGTGTCTCCTTCTGTATGTTATTACAGAGGACATGTCTCCTTCTGTATGTCTCCTTCTATGTATTACTGAGGAGACTAATGAAAGGTGTATGTTATTACAGAGGACATGTCTCCTTCTGTATGTTATTACAGAGGACATGTCTCCTTCTGTATGTTATTACAGAGGACATGTCTCCTTCTGTATGTTATTACAGAGGACATGTCTCCTTCTGTATGTTATTACAGAGGACATGTCTCCTTCTGTATGTTATTACAGAGGACATGTCTCCTTCTGTATGTTATTACAGAGGACTGTATGTTATTCCTTCTGTATGTTATTACAGAGGACATGTCTCCTTCTGTATGTTATTACAGAGGACATGTCTCCTTCTGTATGTTATTACAGAGGACATGTCTCCTTCTGTATGTTATTACAGAGGACATGTCTCCTTCTGTATGTTATTACAGAGGACATGTCTCCTTCTGTATGTTATTACAGAGGACATGTCTCCTTCTGTATGTTATTACAGAGGACATGTCTCCTTCTGTATGTTATTACAGAGGACATGTCTCCTTCTGTATGTTATTACAGAGGACATGTCTCCTTCTGTATGTATGTGAAGAATGTTCCTTCAAGATATGTAACTTTCATAATGCTCAGTACTTAGTTCTTACCACTTTCTCTGTATTACATTACAGTACTTATTAAAGTAATAACCAATCTTCTTTGCCTTTGTTACTGATGCAGTTATTATTTCATAACTCAGCCAACCAAAGTCCAAGCTCCCCCCCCATCTGGTGCTAGAACAGGGTCTGTCTTTCAGGGTTCTGCCATCCCACGGTGATGTTTCCATGGAAACATGTACAAATGTAGATCTGACTTAATCTTTGTGTTTGTATGTGCGTGCGTGTGTTGTGATTGTGTCTCCTCAGCCACGCCAAGCTCCGCTGCATGTGTACCTGCAACAGGTGTACCTTCTGCATCTGTCAGAACATCCTCCGGTCCCAGCTACTGACAAATATAAAGGCCAAATTCTACAGTGTTGTTCTGAACAGGTCCATACTGTAAATACTGTAGTGTTTAACAGCCCGTCCTCTCTCTCTGAGGCGGGAAACCCTAGCTTTCTAACCTGGGTGAAGGTTTTTCTCCTCTTCTCCCTCAATGCTTCCTCATAGTCAGGTTTACACTGCATATCCACAATGGAAAAAATGAAATTCTGAGATCTTATTTCGATCTCCAGGCCTGATTTGCACATCTCCATTGAATTTCATATGATTGTATGGGTGGGTTTATAAGACTGTATTCCAAGTACTCATATCGGCTATAGAGTTGACAAGGAGGTCTCAAGACTTCATTTATTTGCTCTCCTTATTTGCTTTTAACTCAATCAAGTGGATTGTCCAAGCTGCTTCTGTCCCCATCTCTCTGTCCCCATCTCTCTGTCCCCATCTCTCTTACAACAAGAGAACTCAGTCCAATGCAGCCAGTGTTGCCCCTCGATTTGTTTATTTTTATAATTGGTGTCAAAGGTTGTGGAAGGGGGTGCACTGAGTTGAGTTTTTATAGGACGACTGTGAGAAGGTTCTGGTGACTTTTTAAAAGGACGTTCTACTCCAAAATGAATGATGCCGACTCCTCTATCTATGATCCCCCACAGAAATGAGCCAAATAACATATATATTTTATGGCTGACTCTTTTACCATAGCCTATACATGGCCCTCTACCAATGTTCCCTATAAACTGCACGCGCGTGTGGCTGCACACCTACAGCACTACCATGTAGAAGAAATGCCTTGCTACGCAGAGACCAAGAGATTGAACTTCAATAAGTTCACCCAATTAGTTTGCACTATATAGATTAAAGTTTGTTCTGTGATCTAATCAACATTATATCAGCCCATTTTCATTGCAACAAACCAAAACAAATCTAACTTTGCAAGATTGAGTCTGTGATTTTTGTTGTAGGCAGAGCCAGAGCACAAACAGAGTAAAGTTCTATTGGTCAAGTAGCCCACAATGCGCTTTTCAGATCAGAGCCGCCTGTGTGCACATTAGTTGATATTCTTAGCTAGTTAGCGAGTTATTATCCCAGTTATAGATTTTGCCAATGCTAATTCTGTGTTCTTATACTCAAACAAAATAAATGGGTATCCAAATCAGGGCCCCTGGGCATGTGCCCGATTGGTAATCCAGCCATGCCTAAAGTACTCCAAGATCAATTTAGCTTTTATTTTGGTGATTTTCTAGTTCTCAAAGATGATAAAATATATAGGTCAATTATCTTTTCTACAAACTTTGTCTGGTTTAGTCGTTTTAAGTTTAAACTGAAAGCGTTTTTCAAAAACGTGTGTGTATACATACATACAGTTGAAGTCAGAAGTTTACCTTAGCCAAATACATTTAAACTCAGTTTTTCACAATTCCTGACATTTAATCCTAGTAAAAATTCCATGTCTTAGGTTTCTCCCACTTTATTTAAGAATGTGAAATGTCAGAATAATAGTTATAGTAGAATTATTTATTTCAGCTTTTATTTATTCTTTTTTTTTTTTTTTACCCCTTTTTCTCCCAAGAGTACAACTGTTAAGTAGCTACTATCTTGTCTCATCACTACAACTCCAACGGGCTCGGGAGAACCAAGCCGCACTGCTTCTTAACACAGTGCGCATCCAATCCGGAGCCAGCCAGCCGGAGGAAAAACCGTGCACCTGGCCACCTTACACTGCGCCCAGCCCGCCACAGGAGTCGCTGGTGCGCGATGAGACAAGGACACCCCTACCGACCAAGCCCTCCCTAACCCGGGCGGACGCTAGGCCAATTGTGCGTCGCCCCACGGACCTCCCGGTCGCGGCCGGTTACGACAGAGCCTGGGCGCGAACCCAGGGACTCTGATGGCACAGCTGGCGCTGCAGTACAGCGCCCTTAACCACTGCGCCACCCGGGAGGCCCCAGCTTTTATTTCTTTCATAACATTCCCAATGGGTCAGAAGTTTACATACACTCAATTAGTATTTGGTAGCATTACCTTTTAAATTCTTTAACTTGGGTCAAACGTTTTGGGTAGCCTTCCACAAGCTTCCCACAATAAGTTGGGTGAATTTTGGCCCATTCCTCCTGACAGCTGGTGTAACTGAGTCAGGTCTGTAGGCCTCTGCTCGCACACGCTTTTTCAGTTCTGCCCACACATTTTCTATGGGATTGAGGTCAGGTAACTTTGTGATGGCCACTCCAATACCTTGACTTTGTTGTCCTTAAGCCATTTTGTCACAACTTTGGAAGTATGTTTGGGGTCATTGTTCATTTGGAAGACCAATTTGCGACCAAGCTTTAACTTCCAGACTTATGTCTTGAGATGTTGCTTCAATATATCCACATCATTTTCCTGCCTCATGATGCCATCTATTTTGTGAAGGGTCCCTCCTGCAGCAAAGCACCCCCACAACATGATGCTGCCACCCTCGTGCTTCACGGTTGGGATGGTGTTCTTCGGCTTGCACGCCTTCCCCTTTTTCCTCCAAACATAACGATGGCCAAACAGTTCCATTTTTGTTTCATCAGACCAGAGGACATTTCTCCAAAAAGTACGGTCTTTGTCCCCATGTGCAATTGCAAACCGTAGACTGGCTTTTTTATGGCGGTTTGGAGCAGTGGCTTCTTCCTTGCTGAGCGGCCTTTCAGATTATGTTGATATAGGACTCGTTTTACTGTGGATACTTTTGTACCTGTTTCCTCTAGCATCTTCACAAGGTCCTTTGCTGTTCTGGGATTGATTTGCACTTTTCGTACCAAAGTACGGTCATCTCTAGGAGACAGAATGCGTCTCCTTCCTGAGCGGTATGATGGCTGCGTGATCCCATGGTGTTTATACTGGCGTACTATTGTTTGTACAGATGAACATGGTACCTTCAGGCTTTTGGAAATTGCTCCCAAGGACGAACAAGACTTGTGGAGGTCTACCATTTTTTTCTGAGGTCTTTGCTGATTTCTTTTGGTTTTCCCATGGTGTCAAACAAAGAGGCACTGAGTTTGAAGGCAACAGTTTAGCAGTGGTGGTGCGCCGCGGCAACAGTTTAGTAGTGGTGGTGCGCCGCGTCCAACAGTTTAGCAGTGGTGGTGCGCCGCGGCAACAGTTTAGCAGTGGTGGTGCGCCGCGGCAACAGTTTAGCAGTGGTGGTGCGCCGCGGCAACAGTTTAGCAGTGGTGGTGCGCCGCGGCAACAGTTTAGCAGGTAACATAATACTATAGGTCAGCTGTAAGGTAACATAATACTATAAGGTAACATAATTTAGGTCAGCTGTAAGGTAACATAATACTTTAGTCAGTGCTGTGCGGTAACAGTTTACTAGTAGGTCAGCTGTAAGGTAACATTTACTAGTAGGTCAGCTGTAAGGTAACATAATACTATAGGTCTGCTGTAAGGTAACATAATACTATAGGTCTGCTGTAAGGTAACATAATACTATAGGTCTGCTGTAAGGTAACATAATACTATAGGTCTGCTGTAAGGTAACATAATACTATAGGTCAGCTGTAAGGTAACATAATACTATAGGTCAGCTGTAAGGTAACATAATACTATAGGTCAGCTATAAGGTAACATAATACTATAGGTCAGCTGTAAGGTAACATAATACTATAGGTCAGCTGTAAGGTAACATAATACTATAGGTCAGCTGTAAGGTAACATAATACTATAGGTCAGCTGTAAGGTAACATAATACTATAGGTCAGCTGTAAGGTAACATAATACTATAAGGTAACATAATACTATAGGTCAGCTGTAAGGTAACATAATACTATAAGGTAACATAATACTATAGGTCAGCTGTAAGGTAACATAATACTATAGGTCAGCTGTAAGGTAACATAATACTATAAGGTCAGCTGTAAGGTAACATAATACTATAGGTCAGCTGTAAGGTAACATAATGCTATAGGTCAGCTGTAAGGTAACATAATACTATAGGTCAGCTGTAAGGTAACATAATACTATAGGTCTGCTGTAAGGTAACATAATACTATAAGGTAACATAATACTATAGGTCAGCTGTAAGGTAACATAATACTATAGGTCAGCTGTAAGGTAACATAATACTATAGGTCAGCTGTAAGGTAACATAATACTATAGGTCAGCTGTAAGGTAACATAATACTATAAGGTAACATAATGCTATAGGTCTGCTGTAAGGTAACATAATACTATAGGTCTGCTGTAAGGTAACATAATACTATAAGGTAACATAATACTATAGGTCAGCTGTAAGGTAACATAATACTATAGGTCAGCTGTAAGGTAACATAATGCTATAGGTCAGCTGTAAGGTAACATAATGCTATAGGTCTGCTGTAAAGTAACATAATACTATAAGGTAACATAATACTATAGGTCAGCTGTAAGGTAACATAATACTATGAGGTGCTGTAATGTGATTGTGTTACTTCCTCATCTCTGCTACAGCCTCACACAGCACTCCCAATCTGCTCTCACCACCGTGACACAGCGCTTTACCCAATTATCTGCCACACTGCACCATCATCTAACACCTGTGGTGCTAGCCAGGGAGGTAACCGTGTGTTGTGGTCAACCCCACCGTGTGGTTGTGTTGCTTTCTGTTTGAGCCAGTCTGACCTGAAGATGCATGTTTGCAGTCTGTTGGCGATGGGTTGTGGGTAGATTACCCTCCTGTAGCAACACGTTGCAGTCTATCATCAAGTAACTAATGCATGGATTTTTTAAGATATAAAAAATGTCGAAGTTACTTGGCAAGTCATTCATCTTTCGAGAGTTGAACATACAAGTGGATGTTGAAGCCAACATGGCCATTTCGTTTAAGAATGGTGTTTCTATCATGTTAAGTGGATATGCAAACTGTAAATCTGTACTAAAGACTAATTTGCATAGTGAGTGAGGAAGAAACGTCACCTTGCAGATCTTTCTGTTTTGGTTACATTTCGCCCCACTGAAGCTGATGGTGAAACTGAAAGCCTCATAGAAGTCAGCTTGGGTTGACTGTCTGGTTATTCCCCTCTTTACGAAAGTAGTTAATATTTGGTTCAAATGGCATTTTCTAAATGTCTATCTTTTTTAGTTTTCTTTGTCATTGAACTGTTTCCACCGCCAGAGATGTGCATGGTTTGATTTCTATGATGATTTCAGTTTGATTGGTTGTGGAGTGATTTTCACTTCTTAAGTTTACACTCACAAGATACAGTTAGTCTATATAAGGTCCTGTGTTAGGCCCTAAATTCACTCTCAAACGTGGCACATACTGCAGCCCTAGTGTTATCACAACCTAATTCATCTACACAGTTTATTAGACAATCTTCTTTACAATCCTGCTTCTCTTGTGGTTGAAACTTTTATTTTTTTTACTAACAAAAACATTTTAATTTGTATGACACAAATGTTTTTCTTCCACAAAGTGATTTTACACTGTATGGATCACATGTAATTTCATTGTGTTTCCGTTGTCTTTGTTTTCATCCTATAGGTGTTCATACACCCGTTTTTGGCTGCCCCTCTTTCTGTTACTGTTGCATGTGTTTACTTCTTGTTAATTGCCCGCACCTGTCTGTCTGTCTGTCCCGACTCTGTCTCTGTCTCGACGCTGTCTGTCTGTCTCTGCAATTCCAGTACTCGGGGGCCTGACTGGTGTCACACTTTTCTCCATTCCTAGCAAACACAGCTGATTTCAACTAATTGCATTCTAAACTGAAGATCATGATTATATGATTATTGGAGTCGGGTGTGTGAGCTGGGACTGGGGAAAAGGTGTGCCACCCATCAGACCCCGGGGACTGGAGTTGCCCAGGCCTGGTCTAGACGCTGTCTGTCTCATCTTCCAATAGGCTTGCCTTGGTCTTCAGCTCACCACTGTCCCCCTATGGACGGCTATGCATAGGCTCCACTCAAATCAGCAGTCTGTTTTGAGCATTGGGAAGTATGGGAACTAGCCTAGTGCTTGGGGTTTGAGTGCGTGTGGTTTATGATGTGCAGGGTTTGGATGGCTTGTGGTGGCTCACCATTGAAGGGTTGACATTTCATTGTGCTTGTATATGCTTGTACAATAGAGTGTGTGTTGTGTGAGAGTGTAGATTACTGTATGTATTGCTATGGTTTGGGAGGGTTACAATGGTTCCTAGTAAGTTTACAATGGCTTCTGGGGACCCAGGCATGCCTGATATAACACTAATGTGTTACATGCTAACTCCTTTGTCAATGCCTGTTTAACCTTGGGAGAAGAGAATTAACGCACCAGAAATGGCATGCCACTAATACAGAAGTTATTGAAGGCGGTCACACCACATTGACTAGCTGAGATACTATAGTATTTAACACCTAATTGGTTTGAATCTTCGCTGTTTTTGGTTTACCTCAGATATATATATATATATATATATATATATATATATATATATATATATATAATATATCTCATGTAATGACTCAAAGTAGCCTATTTCAACAAATTCAGACAAACTGAATGTAAAGTATTTTCTAACCCTGTATCTTCATCAATCTTATGATTTGAAGCCTGTCTTTTATTTGGCTGGCATTTTGCCAACTCAGCCACCGCATTGGACAAGATTTTTTAGCTGCAAGGTGTGGTGTGTGACCAGGTGTGGTGTGTGACCAGGTGTGGTGTGTGACCAGGTGTGGTGTGCTGTGGGGTGAGTTCTGCGGTGGTGTCATGTCCCGTTGTGTGTGGGGTTGGCGTTGAACTGCCCTACTGTGTGCACGTGTGTGTGTGTGTGTGTGTGTGTACATAAGGTTACATGATGTTGGAGCCTATCTGTTGGCTGACGAGGAGTGCAGTCTGATCCAGCAGGTTCACGCCATCAGTAATGTAGAGGAGTCTATCTACATGGAGTCTTCTGTCCAGCCCTATGGGCCCCAGGCCAGGTAAAACACAGCATGGAGAGTCTTCTGTCCAGCCCTATGGGCCCCAGGCCTGGTAAAACACAGCATGGAGAGTCTTCTGTCTAGTCCTATGGGCCCCAGGCCAGGTAAAACGCAGCATGGAGTCAGTCTTCTGTCCAGCCCTATGGGCCCCAGGACTGGTAAAACACAGCATGGAGTCAGTCTTCTGTCCAGCCCTATGGGCCCCAGGACTGGTAAAACGCAGCATGGAGTCAGTCTTCTGTCCAGCCCTATGGGCCCCAGGACTGGTAAAACACAGCATGGAGGCTTCTGTCTAGTCCTATGGGCCCCAGGCCAGGTAAAACACAGCATGGAGTCTTCTGTCTAGTCCTATGGGCCCCAGGCCAGGTAAAACACAGCATGGAGTCTTCTGTCTAGTCCTATGGGCCCCAGGCCAGGTAAAACACAGCATGGAGTCTTCTGTCCAGCCCTATGGGCCCCAGGCCAGGTAAAACACAGCATGGAGAGTCTTCTGTCTAGTCCTATGGGCCCCAGGCCAGGTAAAACACAGCATGGAGAGTCTTCTGTCTAGTCCTATGGGCCCCAGGCCAGGTAAAACACAGTATGGAGAGTCTTCTGTCTAGTCCTATGGGCCCCAGGCCAGGTAAAACGCAGCATGGAGTCAGTCTTCTGTCCAGCCCTATGGGCCCCAGGACTGGTAAAACACAGCATGGAGTCTTCTGTCCAGTCCTATGGGCCCCAGGCCAGGTAAAACACAGCATGGAGGCTTCTGTCCAGTCCTATGGGCCCCAGGCCAGGTAAAACACAGCATGGAGGTCTTCTGTCCAGTCCTATGGGCCCCAGGCCAGGTAAAACACAGCATGGAGGCTTCTGTCTAGTCCTATGGGCCCCAGGCCAGGTAAAACACAGCATGGAGTCTTCTGTCCAGTCCTATGGGCCCCAGGCCAGGTAAAACACAGCATGGAGTCTTCTGTCTAGTCCTATGGGCCCCAGGCCAGGTAAAACACAGCATGGAGTCTTATGTCTAGTCCTATGGGCCCCAGGCCAGGTAAAACACAGCATGGAGAGTCTTCTGTCTAGTTCTATGGGCCCCAGGCCTGGTAAAACACAGCATGGAGGCTTCTGTCTAGTCCTATGGGCCCCAGGCCAGGTAAAACACAGCATTGAGTCTTCTGTCTAGTCTTATGGGCCCCAGGCCAGGTAAAACACAGCATCTGACAAACTGGGGGCTAAGGGACAGCTGTTTGTCACTGGCTGGGTAGATCCAGGTATGGTGGCCGTTGATGGGGCAAAGGCAAGCACTGTTGGTGGAGGAGATTGCTGTAGGCTCCGTTATTATATGAAGAAGAGATTATAATGAAGGCTACAGACATAAAACACAGCTACATCTAAGTACTTTGGCCTCAACCTTCAATAAACAACAGCCTTTGATCTGTTTTCACCCAGTGTACCTGATGGAACTCACTGACTATTTTTAATGGCCATCTATCATTACTTTTGAAGGTACCGGTCGATGTCTTAGTCCTACAAATAGCTGGTTGGTCTGGTTTGTGTGTGGCTGCTTGCTGAATAAGCTTTGTTGTGCAGTATGCTGTTGGGAGGAAGGTATTTCTCTTCCTCTGAGGTACATGTCATGGTTAAGCAGGATGGCAGTTGTCTAACTAATGGACACTTCCTGCTTGAATGGGTTAGGGTTTCTGCTGCTGTGTCAGATATCACTGTGAAGATTAATGGGTTGTTGAGCTGTGTGTGTGTGTGTGTGTGTGTGTGTGTGTGTGTGTGTGTGTGTGTGTGTGTGTGTGTGTGTGTGTGTGTGTGTAAACAACAGCCTTTGTGTGTTTTGTGTGTGTGTGTGGCCATCTATCATTACTTTTGAAGGTGTGTGTGATGTCTTAGTCCTACAAATAGCTGGTTGGTGTGGTTGTGTGTGTGGTGCTTGCTGAATAAGTGTGTTGTGTGTGTGTGTTGTGAGTGTGTGTATTTGTGTTGTGTGAGTGTGATGTCATGGTTAAGAGGATGGCAGTTGTCTATCTAATGGACACTTGTGTGAATGTGTGGGTTTCTGTGTGTCAGAATATGTGTGTGAAAGAATGGGTTGTTGTGTGTGTGTGTGAGAGAAAGTGTGTGTGTGTGTGTGTGTGTGTGTGTGTGTGTGTGTGTGTGTGTGTGTGTGTGTGTGTGTGTGTGTGTGTGTGTGTGTGTGTGTGTGTGTGTGTGAGAGAAAGAATATGTGTGTGAAAGAATTGTGTGTGTGTGTGTGTGAGAGAAAGAATATGTGTGTGAGTGTGAGAGGGAGAGAATGTGAGTGTGAACACGAGATTGTGTGTTTGGCAATTTATAAGTTAGAGCTTTCTGCTAACCTCTGCACTTCAGAAATTCCTTTCGCTTCTAGAGCCTCTCCTTCTCCCCCTCCCCTCCCCTCTCCTTCTCCCCCTCTCCTTTCCCTCCCCTCTCAGCCTCCTGTCTTCCCTCCATGTTGTTGTCTCATACTGTTAGTACTGTATGTTATAGCCAGGGTTGTGGTCAGTGGACCTAGAAACTGAGGCACTATATTCAATCAATACAGTCAAAATGCTTGTTAATTTCCACCTTGTGTACCTATTGAATGTGACCCGGACTTAGGGCTTTTCTCTTGTTCCTGTTTCCCTAGCAGAACCTTCTCCCCGTCCCTCACTCTTTCTGTCCATAGCCAATACTTTCCTCGCCTTTTAGGTTTCACCCAATAAATAGGAGTTATTGTCAGATTGACCAAACCAATCTAATGTTCCAGTACCAGCCACTCACATGTTAGTGTATGTGGTACTGCTCGCATCACAGACTTAGCCTGGTTAAACTAACTGAACGCTGAACTCCCCATTCTAGGGAAGTGAAACAATGGTGACCGCAGCGTTCAGTCTGGTTTAACCAGGCTATCACAGACTAGCTCATTTTCAGAAGACAGTTTAACTAGGCTGTCTTCTGAAAATGAGCTAGTCTGTGATAGTATATCATGTTTAACCAGGCTAACTCATTTTCAGAAGACAGTATATCATGTAAAGAGGTTGTATTGGTACTACAACATTGGTACTATCGAACAGTTGGACTGTACCTCTGTTTTTGTAGACATTTGTTTAGGAAGCTCAGAGAACATAACTTTGGTTTGTCATTTGTCAACATGTCCTCATGTGATTTGGAAACGAGGCTGTATTGTTGTATTCATTTCTTTATCCCCCCACTCCCTCTCTTTATCCCCCACTCCCTCTCTTTATCCCCCCCACTCCCTCTCTTTATCCCCCACTCCCTCTCTTTATCCCCCACTCCCTCTCTTTATCCCCCCACTCCCTCTCTTTATCCCCCCACTCCCTCTCTTTATCCCCCCACTCCCTCTCTTTATCCCCCCCCCTCTCTTTATCCCCCACTCCCTCTCTTTATCTCTTTATCCCCCCTCCCTCTCTTTATCCCCCACTCCCTCTCTTTATCCTCCCTCTCTTTATCCCCCTTTATCCTCCCTCTCTTTATCCTCCCTCTCTTTATCCCCCCACTCCCTCTCTTTATCCTCCCCTCTTTATCCCCCACTCCCTCTCTTTATCCTCCCTCTCTTTATCCCCCACTCCCTCTCTTTATCCCCCCCCCTCCCCTCTCTTTCTCCTCCCTCTCTTTCTCCTCCCTCTCTTTATCCCCCCCTCTCTTTCTCCTCCCTCTCTTTATCCCCCTCCCTCTCTTTATCCCCCACTCCCTCTCTTTATCCCCCCCACTCCCTCTCTTTATCCCCCCTCTCTTTATCCCCCCACTCCCTCTCTTTATCCCCCCACTCTTATCCCCCACTCCCTCTCTTTATCCCCCCCACTCTTTATCCCCCCACTCCCTCTCTTTATCCCCCACTCCCTCTCTTTATCCCCCCTCCCTCTCTTTCTTTCCTCCCTCTCTTTATCCTCCCTCTCTTTATCCTCCCTCTCTTTATCCCCCACTCCCTCTCTTTATCCTCCCTCTCTTTATCCCCCACTCCCTCTCTTTATCCTCCCTCTCTTTATCCCCCACTCCCTCTCTTTATCCTCCCTCTCTTTATCCTCCCTCTCTTTCTCCTCCCTCTCTTTCTCCCCTCTCTTTATCCCCCACTCCCTCTCTTTATCCCCCACTCCCTCTCTTTATCCTCCCCTCTTTATCCCCCACTCCCTCTCTTTATCCTCCCTCTCTTTATCCCCCACTCCCTCTCTTTATCCTCCCTCTCTTTCTCCTCCCTCTCTTTATCCCCCATCCTCCCTCTCTTTATCCCCCCTCCCTCTCTTTATCCTCCCTCTCTTTATCCTCCCTCTCTTTATCCCCCACTCCCTCTCTTTATATCCCCCTTTATCCTCCCTCTCTTTATCCTCCCTTTATCCTCTCTTTATCTTTATCCCCCACTCCCTCTCTTTATCCTCCCTCTCTTTATCCTCCCTCTCTTTATCCCCCACTCCCTCTCTTTATCCTCCCTCTCTTTATCCCCCACTCCCTCTCTTTATCCTCCCTCTCTTTATCCCCCACTCCCTCTCTTTATCCTCCCTCTCTTTATCCCCCCCCTCCCTCTCTTTATCCTCCCTCTCTTTATCCTCCCTCTCTTTATCCTCCCTCTCTTTATCCTCCCTCTCTTTATCCTCCCTCTCTTTATCCTCCCTCTCTTTATCCTCCCTCTCTTTATCCTCCCTCTCTTTATCCTCCTCCCTCTCTTTATCCCCCCCCTCTTTATCCCCCCCCCCTCTCTTTATCCTCCCTCTTTATCCCCCCCACTCCCTCTCTTTATCCTCCCTCTTCTCAGGCACATGGCTCAGGCAGACCTGAAGAGCTCTACGTTTTGGCTAAGGGCAAGCGTGGGGGCAACCGTGTTTGCAGTCCTGGGCTTCGCTATGTACAGAGCTATCCTCAAACAACGATGATCAAGACGGACACAGGATACATGAGATGACCATTGACCCGCCCCCACCGCCTAGTCTCTGCCCGTTGACCCCTTATCCCTCCCTGAAAGAAAACATGACCTCCAACATCCCACAATCCTCTGCTCCCCTTTCCCAAAAAAGAGACAACTACTGAATGAAACGGAACTTCCAGCCCATCTGAACCAGCCCTGATCCCACATCCACCCTACCGGAGAAGGAACAAACTGGAGAAACCATAGATTGATTTTATATATTTGAAACGGAGAAAAAAACTTGTCATCAAATGTTTTTTGTTTTTCTTTGGGGGAAAAAATGTCACCACAAACTCGCATTGTATTTTTTGAACACCATCTAATCAATCTACCGCAGGCATTCTGGTATCGTGTGATCTGGTCGAGTCTTGGGGTTTTTTCTTCTCCAGGTCAGACAGTAGCAGTTGCTGATTGTTTTTAAATCTGTGTAGAACCCGGTCTTTTTTCTCAGGTCAGTATTATAGCTAGCTGGTTTGACCCCCAGAGCCCAGGAGAAAGCAAAGAAGGCAGCCGCATACAACTCACTACAAAAGGGACTGAAAATATTTGTTTATAGGTATGTGTGTGTATATATAAATATATATATTTGCTCGGGTACTTAGAGAAATACCCAACTAGATTACGGCGTGAACAAAGCTTGCCAGGATCAAAGCATTCAGTTCTGTAACACCTCAACAGTGAGCCTACAGGAAGAGCTGCAAAGTCAAAGCCATTTTTAACGTTGAAAAGGTCATGGGTTTCAATCGCTATTAATTTATTAACCTGTTTTCTTTGGTTTATCAGTTTGGAATGGTTTGTTCAGCATTGCATGAAACAGACGCACTTCTAGAGGATAATGCATTCATTTCCCATGTGTTTTTGTATATCTAGTATTATCAAAGCCGTTATTAATAATGACATCCATCATTCACTAACTCTGAAAGACAAAATACTACAACATTATCATGACTGCTTCTTCCTCCACTTGTTTTATTTTCCTGTTTTTAAAATAGCTTTTTTCCTTTCATATTGTGATTCTATTTGTCTGTTCCACTGTTATGCCTCCAGATTCCACTATGTTATTAACAGCCATGCAGTGCACCTCTGACTCCCTCCTTGGACCATGGACAGAACTGTTTATTCTCATTGACTTTTCCAACATTTACAATAAAGAACTGTGTGATCTGATACAGGTGTCTGCAATATGATTTGATCCATTCATATAACATACACATTATCCCCCTCAAACTATTCCCTATCTTTTAGCAGTGTCAAAACAGTGTGTGTAAATGTTGGAGTCATCTGATTTCTTCAAATCCACCATACTTACATTTTCATTGTACAACATGTCACGAAGTGTAGCCTGCTTTTACTGACATTGAATCCTTTGAAGAATAATGTTCTCTTCATTGAGCTCAAAATTCTCAGTGGACAAACACCTCAAATGTGGGAACATATAATGGCTATGCAGGCGCGTATAGTTCAACACACACAGTCAACGTCAACTTGACCTTAATATCCCATACGTTTCTATAACGAGTGACTGAAGACAAACATGGGGACAAACAAGCATTTTGTGTGTCAGAATGGAGAAGTGGGCAGGTGATGGAGCCGGTGATATCCCAGTTCTCAGTGAAAGGGGAAGTCACCCATCGACTAGTGATACTGAACAAGAACTAATAACAGGATTTAGTACAAGTGATAACTTCTGAAACGATGTCAACGGAGAGGCAACAGCTGCTTTTCGAGGGCTTCCTGAAGAAACGGAAAGATACAATGGTAAGACAAAGCTCTCAAAAATGTAGAACAACTTGTCACATTAACAGCTCAATTACTGGACTCACTTTACCTGGTAGTTGTTGGGGAAATGTTAGATATTACTGCACTGTCAGAACTAGAAGCACAAGCATTTCGCTAAACTCAAATTAACACCTGCTACCCACGTGTATGTGACCAATAACATTTGATTTGATGTGTTGATGAATACTTAAAAGTGATCGCTTTTCCAATATTTTTGTCAACTGCTTTCTATTTATGCCAATATATTCCATACTACTGTGTTTTACTCTGTTATTGCCAGTCAGTCATGGTTTGTATCCAGAATCAGGTCTTCACTATCTGGAGGGACACTGAGTCTGTAGAGACACTGAGTCTGTAGGGACACTGAGTCTGGAGGGACACTGAGTCTGGAGGGACACTGAGTCTGGAGGGACACTGAGTCTGGAGGGACACTGAGTCTGGAGGGACACTGAGTCTGTGTTTTTTCTCTTTTAGAAAATGAAGTGGTCAACCTATTGGTTCAGGCTCCAAAACACAACATTATTCTTCTACACTAAGAAACATGGGAGTGCTGTGAGTATCAGCTGTGAGAAATCCAACGTTTTCAGGGGAAGTTGAATGTTATTTACACTGTTCAAAGTAGTAATAGTCTTCTGATCTTCTCTGTCCCCCACAGTCACACCTAAGAGGCCTGTACTACATCTACACTGTAAGTCAAACTGATTTGATTTGATTTGGTCTGAAAGCCTTCCTGGTCCTTCTAGCCAGACAGACAGGAACAATTGCCCTGGACTTTGTTCTACTTTCCCTTGTGTTCAATGAACATTACCCACTATTCCATATGCCCTAGTTACAGCTGCTTAATAGTATACTATTTACAAGTATGTATAGCACTTTATGTCTGAAATAGAAGTGTTGTTGTTGGGTCAGGTGCAGTCTGTGCGTGAGATCCAGAGGGAGAAGCGTAAGCACTACGTGTTTGAAATCACCATGAAGAATGGGAAGAGGAAAGTACTGGTGAGTCACACAGGCAGCTCTACTCCCACTTCAGGTGTACAGAACCGTGTGGTGTGGGCTGTGCAGGCTGCCCTGTTGTTTCAGGATGTGGTCTGTTTACTAGTGTCACTACAGAACCGCATGGGCGCCGATGCCTGTGTAGGTTTAACATGTTGTTTCAGGATGTGGTCTATTACTGTCACTTCATACTCACTGATGGGAATTTCCCAAATAGTCATCTTGGGGAATAGAACCAGAGACCTTTTGATTATTAACCCAACACTCTTAACCACTAGGCTAACTGCATCCCAGCTGTGTTCTACAGTACTTGGATTGCTTAAAGTCATTTAACACTTCCTCAAACAACTAAGGATGATCTTTTTAACTCAGACTGTAACAATGTACTAGATTCATCCCTGCTACCCCTGACCATGTGTCTGCAGGCTGCAGAGACAGGGGATCTGAGGAGGAGTGGATTGGCCAGCTGTGGAGGGCCATGCATCTCTCAGGCCCAGGGGAACAGACCCAGGCTGCATACGGTAACAGAAAGCTCAGGATTATTGAGACACTACTGCACTGTTTGTCATTACATTACACTAGTAATTTATCAGGAGCTCATACCTAGAACGACTTCCAAAAGGTTCATTCAAATTAGGCTAAATAACCTATGAGTTAAACCTTAAAAAATAACTGTTTGTAACAATCACAGTGCTAGAATAGATTAAATCTGTGCAGGTGTATTTGAAGCCTGAAACTACTAAATAGATATGGGAGGATTTGCTATGCAGACAGCACAGGAGGTTGGTGCCACCTTCATTGTGGAGGACGGGCTCGTGGTAATGGCCGGAGTGGAATTTGTGGAATGGTATCAAACACATGGTTTCCGTTCCAGCCATTATTATGAGCCGTCCTCCCCTCAGCAGCCTCCAGTGGCAGACATAGCCTATGCAACAGCTGTCTAAGATAATACTTTATGTATTCCTGGTCAGCATTTGAGTGCCTTGGAATGCATCATCTGCAAAAATGTTGGTTTAATAAAATATATTGGGAAACATTAGTTTTATTTCTGTCCATTTGAGTGTTGCCTGTCCATCTGTTTTGTCTCCAGACAGCAGGATGTGAGGACTGATGACCTGAAGGCCAGAGGTCGCTTCAGCACCTATAACAGCTCAGAATGTGACAGCATGATGGAACCACTGGGGGTTCATCGACCCCTCTCTGCACCCCTCAACCCCTCCACCCCTGACCAAGACCTCGACCAGGGACACAGGATTACCCACTGCCTCTCTGGCCCCCTCACCCCTGACCAAAATGTGGGGCACAGGGCTACCCTCTCTCTCTCCCTCACTGACGAGCTCAGTAATGAGGAAGCCATATGCCAGAACACCATCTCACATTGTAAGTAGAGCATCAATCCTCTGTAAACTCAGCAAATTTAAGTGGAATTATGTTTGTTTTTTCATTCACATTTGCTGTGCCAAGCAGTTGGCGGGAATCAATGGTTTGGTTGTGTCGTGGAAAGAGGAAATGGGCACGTTGTGGCATTTAATGCTTTGGTGGTGAGGTGGGGAGCCAAGCTGTATGTTCAGCTCTGAAATATGGCAACATCTTTTCACTGTAATTTCAGATGGAGAGGAGGATGAAGACAGTGTCCATAGATTTAGAAGGAGATGTGACGAGGAGAGAGATGAAGAAGAGGAGGAAGAGTGTAAGGAGGAAGAGGATCAGTATGACATTCTACCAGCCCCCGGAACTGTGAGTACTACCCTCATGGTCACATCAGTGTGTCGTTATATGTCATAAATCAATCAATGATCCATCATAAATGTCATAGATTCTTCCATTATGGAAACCACTGTATATGATACAAAATACAAGTAGATATCAACATATTACATGATAATGACTTATGTTAATGGTCTGTGTTTGATAAATGACCAAAAACCTACCTGCTATTTCCTCTGTAGCTGAGTATCACATCAAC
Organism: Oncorhynchus gorbuscha; assembly: GCF_021184085.1. Taxonomy (NCBI): domain Eukaryota; kingdom Metazoa; phylum Chordata; class Actinopteri; order Salmoniformes; family Salmonidae; genus Oncorhynchus; species Oncorhynchus gorbuscha. The sequence continues at coordinate 25,462 of NW_025747120.1, forward strand.
CAATCAGATGAAGACTTGACTGACGGAGAGGACCTCTATGACTTCCCACTGTCCAATAGGAGGGCAAGTGACCGCCAAGGTGAGATTATGAAAATGTTTATTTTTCAATTGAATGCGTTTTAAATTAATTCAATATTTTTCATTTGTTTACCAGCAAATTGAAGTGTATTTGTGTTTATTTTCATGTTCTATCTCAGATTATAGGGAGATGACAGAGAGCATCTATGACGTCCCCAGTTCCCTAATGAGGAAAATGTCTGAACACACACTTGGTGAGTATGACAGCAGCGTTCTTGTTCTAATTCCCTTTTCATACATTTCTGTTTTCTGCTCATTTTATAGACACACAAATGTAAGGGACCTTTCAATCTATCTCCTTGAATAGCACGGTGTAAAGGTCATTTACGATTTTATGTTTTATTTATCCTTTATTTAACTAGGCAAGTCAGTTTAGAACAAATTCTTATTTACAATGACGGCCTACCCCGGCCGACGCTTGGCCAATTGTGCACCACCCTATGGGACTCCCAATCACGGCCAGATGTGATGCAGGCTGGATTCAAACCAGGGACTTCAGTGACGCCTCTTGCACTGAGATGCAGTGCCTTAGACAGTTGAGCCGACATATGCAGCATTTGCCGTGAATGCAGTCTCCGCTAAGAAAGAAACATTGCCTTTAAATGTAAATCACGCTGTAAGGCTGAACTCCCGCGATACGGATTGAATAGAGCCCTAACATATTATGAGAATGGTATACTTTTATTTAAAGGAATGTGTAGAACCAGAAGCAAAGTAGACACTTTCCCCCCTATCTACCCCATGAAAATCCTAACCAGACTCATCATCAGTATTAACAGAAACACACACGTCTTTATCCCTCACTCTCATAGCAGAGCCTTACCCTGGAGGTGAGATACTGGTGGAGGACAGGGGCCTCCTGGATGACATGATGGCCAGTCTGGGTGGAGGGACGGTGGGCTGGATAACAGGTGCTTCTACTGTGGAGCCCTACGGGCTGGCTCATCATGGCTCTTAGGACTGGTATATAGTATAGACTCTGGATAATATAGACTGAATGAGTTTTCCTCATTCAAATTGTTCTATAAAGCTTGACGCATTCTGTTAGAGATTTAAATACGTTTACATTTTATGAAAAAAAAATCTCCTTTGTCATGATATTCTATTCTATTGACTTCTCTTTTAATACAATCTACTGTCAAGGAAATACCATATTAAATAACTAACTTCATACTGTCAAAGTGTTCCACTTAGTATATAATGTCAGGAGAGAGGTACTATAGTATTCAGGCAGACCCTATCCTTCTTTTTTAGGAGGTAGATCAGCTTTAATACTGCAGATACATTGTGGCTTCTATCAATGTAATTGTCTGCATCATTTCCAATCACACGTGTATATTTTTTGTAAATATATAGAGTATATATTATTTTAAATATATATACATTTTAAATATATTTATCTTCTTTATTATTTTCCCCCTAACCCTACCACCCCTCCCTTAATTGGAGTAAACAAATGAAATAGATTTGACTTCTTTATTAATTTCCCCTAACCCAACAATACTTAGGCTTCCACTTCCAGGTTATACATACTACATACATTTAATGGAAAATATATTTGACATTAGTTATCTTCTGTTAGTTTTTAGTCCCAGCCTTCAGCTACCATCAACACCTCCCATCTACAGTGAGGGGGGGGGAAAGTATTTGATCCCTGCTGATTTTCTACGTTTGCCCACTGACAAAGAAATGATCAGTCTATAATTTTAATGGTAGGTTTATTTGAACAGTGAGAGAGACGGAATAACAACGAAAAAAATCCAGAAAAACACATGTCAAAAATGTTATAAATTGATTTGCATTTTAATGAGGGAAATAAGTATTTGACCCCTCTGCAAAACATGACTTAGTACTTGGTGGCAAAACCCTTGTTCTCAATCACAGAGGTCAGATGTTTCTTGTAGTTGGCCACCAGGTTTGCACACATCTCAGGAGGGATTTTGTCCCACTCCTCTTTGCAGATCTTCTCCAAGTCATTAAGGTTTCGAGGCTGACGTTTGGCAACTCGTACCTTCAGCTCCCTCCACAGATTTTCTATGGGATTAAGGTCTGGAGACTGGCTAGGCCACTCCAGGACCTTAATACGCTTCTTCTTGAGCCACTCCTTTGTTGCCTTGGCCATGTGTTTTGGGTCATTGTCATGCTGGAATACCCATCCATGACCCATTTTCAATGCCCTGGCTGAGGGAAGGAGGTTCTCATCCAAGATTTGAGTTGTCCTGTCCCCTTAGCAGAAAAACACATTTACATTTACATTTAAGTCATTTAGCAGACGCTCTTATCCAGAGCGACTTACAAATTGGTGCAATCACCTTATGACATCCACCCCAAAGCATAATGTTTCCACCTCCATATTTGGCGGTGGGGATAGTGTTATTGGGGTCATAGGTAGCATTCCTCCTCCTCCAAACACGGTGACATCAGTTGATGCCAAAGAGCTCCATTTTGGTCTCATCTGACCACAACACTTTCACCCAGTTGTCCTCTGAATCATTCAGATTTTCATTGGCAAACTTCAGAAGAGCATGTATATGTGCTCTCTTGAGCAGGGGGACCTTGCGGGCGCTGCAGGATTTCAGTCCTTCACGGCGTAGTGTGTTACCAATTGTTTTCTTGGTGACTATGGTCCCAGCTGCCTTGAGATCATTGGCAAGATCCTCCCATGTAGTTCTGGGCTGATTCCTCACCGTTCTCATGATCATTGCAACTCCACGAGGTGAGATCTTGCATGGAGCCCCAGGCCGAGGGAGATTGACAGTTCTATTGTGTTTCTTCCATTTGCGAATAATCGCACCAACTGTTGTCACCTTCTCACCAAGCTGCTTGGTGATGGTCCTGTAGCCCATTACAGCCTTGTGTAGGTCTACAATCTTGTTCCTGACATCCTTGGAGAGCTCTTTGATCTTGGCCATGGTGGAGAGTTTGGAATCTGATTGATTGATTGCTTCTGTGGACAGGTGACTTTTATACAGGTAACAAGCTGAGATTAGGAGCACTCCCTTTAATTGTGTGCTCCTAATCTCAGCTCATTACCTGTATAAAAGACACCTGGGAGCCAGAAATCTTTCTGATTGAGAGGGAGTCAAATACTTATTTCCCTCATTAAAATGCAAATCAATTTATTACATTTTTTACATGCATTTTTGTGGATTTTTGTTGTTGTTTTCCTGTCTCTCACTGTTCAAATAAACCTACCATTAAAATTATAGACTGATCATCTCTTTGTCAGTGGGCAAACGTACAAAATCAGCAGGGGATCAAATACTTTTTTCCCTCATAATATCTTTGAAGACCATTCAATTTTGATTTTTTTGATTTTTTGATTTCACCTTTATTTAACCAGGTAGGCTAGTTGAGAAGAAGTTCTAATTTTCAGCTGTGACCTGGCCAAGATAAAGCAAAGCAGTTCGACATATACAACAACACAGAGTTACACATGGAGTAAACAAACATACATTAAATAATATAGTAATACAATACATTTCTGGCTGCCATATATTTTTCAACTGTGCTGTGATTTTTCATAAAAGTTCTGAACCTTTCTATACTCATAGTTTCTACAGATTGTAAATGAAAGATAAACACCTTTGCTAAGAGTATTATTATTCTATTGATCGATTGACTATGACTTTTCAAATCACCCAGCAGAGCTATTTGCAAAGTTGGCTCCAAGTAAATTTGGCAATTTTTCGGCCATTTCTGAACCTGCGACCAAAAACACACTACAGGTCCTTCTGTAGCTCACTACATATGGACAGTACCAAAACAAATGATCCAAATATTCTGTCTCTTTGCAACAAAATCTGCAAAGCTGGGATGGTTGTAGCCCCATATATATATATAACATTCTATTGGTTGCAAGAATGTTATAGAATATTTTAAATGGCAAAACTCTGGTTGTGTTTTTTGGTCCTTAAATGAAACTGGTATACTTTGTTATTTATCACAATTGTCTTTAGAAAAATGTTGGTATTTAATGCAGGTCCGAGGGACAAGTTCCTTACCTTGTCCCCTTTCCACTTGCCTCCTCCATTTTTGCGGTAATGCTGCAATCAGTTGGTTGTCATTTTGGATAGAACAGACATTTCCATATATTTTTTGTTAACTGCATGTATGAAATAACTCCACCAGTCCTATTTCTGATCGCTCTGGATAAGAGCGTCTGCTAAATGACTTAAATGTAAATGTAAATAATTTACAAAGATTATACTGTCTTTTTAAAATCAATTAGTGTATTTGATTTCAACCATAGTATTTGTTCTAATATTTGTTCTGTCTTTTCTGGTGGATTAAACTGAAATTGCAACCAACTTTCTATTGCTTGTTTTAAAAATAGCCATATTTTGGAGATTATTTCACTTTCAAATAACTGAAAGTGAGAGGTTGTAATCTGGATGAAGGTAAAAAGGCCATTCTTGAACACGGGGTGATTCACTCTTACTAATCTCCTAGAGCAGGTATTCTACTAGAGCAGGTATTCTACTAGAGCAGGTATTCTCCTAGAGCAGGTATTCTCCTAGAGCAGGTATTCTACTAGAGCAGGTATTCTCCTAGAGCAGGTATTCTACTAGAGCAGGTATTCTACTAGAGCAGGTATTCTCCTAGAGCAGGTATTCTACTAGAGCAGATATTCTACTAGAGCAGGTATTCTACTAGAGCAGATATTATACTAGAGCAGGTATTATCCTAGAGCAGGTATTCTCCTAGAGCAGGTATTCTACTAGAGCAGGTATTCTCCTAGAGCAGGTATTCTACTAGAGCAGGTATTCTACTAGAGCAGATATTCTACTAGAGCAGGTATTCTACTAGAGCAGATATTCTACTAGAGCAGGTATTCTACTAGAGCAGGTATTCTACTAGAGCAGATATTCTACTAGAGCAGGTATTCTACTAGAGCAGGTATTCTCCTAGAGCAGGTATTCTACTAGAGCAGGTATTCTACTAGAGCAGGTATTCTACTAGAGCAGATATTCTACTAGAGCAGGTATTCTAATAGAGCAAGTATTCTACTAGAGCAGGTATTCTCCTAGAGCAGGTATTCTACTAGAGCAGGTATTCTCCTAGAGCAGGTATTCTACTAGAGCAGGTAATCTACTAGAGCAGGTATTCTCAAACTGGGGTACTACGCGCAATGCCGTCGCCAAATAAAAATGTGATTCACATAATTTTGTAAAACATTTTGTTTATCATAATTATTATTTTTTATTCACATTTTCAAACAGTCCATTTAGTAAGGCCCACGTCCATAGAGACACATACCACCAGTTACTACCATCAGTACGACACCTGCACCTGTCGACGACACAAGTGGTTCTGATTGCACGAGCACATCCAATGCCAGCATCAGTAATTCTACATGTGTTGTTAGCCCAGCTAGCATGGACACTGGCAGTTGTGAATCTGATGCAGCCGAATAGCTACTGCCCCTTACCTGGGAAAGCACAGAACAACAGAGAGGGACATTGGATCATCGAAGAGGCGCAAATATGATGAGAACTACGTTGTTTTGGGGTTCACTTATATTGGGAGTAGTGCCTTTCCTCAGCCACAGTGTGTTATAGGTGTAAAAGTACTATCTCACAACTCGATGAAACCTTCACTCTTGCACAGACATTTAGAAACAAAACGAGCCAATTTTAAAAATAAGGAATTTTTTGTCTGAGAATTAAGACGACTTTCGAGTCGTAAGACATGTATAAAAACAACAGATACCATTAATAAGAAGGGGCTAAAATAGTCTTATATGGTGAGCTACCGAGTGGCTAGGACAGGCAAGACCCAGACTATTGTGGAGGACTTAATGGGACAATGCTGGGTGGAAAAACTATACATACAATGTCTTCATCAAACAACACTGTTTCACGACGCATCAGTGACATGGCAGGAGATGTTTTGAAACAATTACTGCTTCGCATACAAGCCAGTGAATTACATGTGTTACAGCTGGATGAGTCAACAGACGTGGCGGGACAGGCACAGCTCCTGGTATATGTCTGTTACAGCTGGATGAGTCAACAGATGTGGAGGGCCTGGCACAGCTCCTGGTATATGTCTGTTACAGCTGGATGAGTCAACAGACGTGGCGGGACAGGCACAGCTCCTGGTATATGTCTGTTACAGCTGGATGAGTCAACAGATGTGGAGGGCCTGGCACAGCTCCTGGTATATGTCTGTTACAGCTGGATGAGTCAACAGACGTGGCGGGACAGGCACAGCTCCTGGTATATGTCTGTTACAGCTGGATGAGTCAACAGACGTGGCGGGCCTGGCACAGCTCCTGGTATATGTCTGTTACAGCTGGATGAGTCAACAGATGTGGCGGGCCTGGCACAGCTCCTGGTATATGTCTGTTACAGCTGGATGAGTCAACAGACGTGGCGGGCCTGGCACAGCTCCTGGTATATGTCTGTTACAGCTGGATGAGTCAACAGATGTGGAGGGCCTGGCACAGCTCCTGGTATATGTCTGTTACAGCTGGATGAGTCAACAGACGTGGCGGGCCTGGCACAGCTCCTGGTATATGTCTGTTACAGCTGGATGAGTCAACAGACGTGGAGGGACAGGCACAGCTCCTGGTATATGTCTGTTACAGCTGGATGAGTCAACAGACGTGGCGGGCCTGGCACAGCTCCTGGTATATGTCTGTTACAGCTGGATGAGTCAACAGACGTGGCGGGCCTGGCACAGCTCCTGGTATATGTCTGTTACGTTTATGGGGGTCAATTAAGGAAGACATCCTCTTCTGCAAACCACTGGAAACCAGGACAACAGGAGAAGATATGTTTAAAGTATTGGACAGCTTTGTGACATCAAATGCAGTTTGGTGGTTAAGATGTGTTGGTATCTGTACTGATGGTGCAAAGGCCATGACAGGGAGACATAGTGGAGTGATAACACACGTGCAAGCAGTTGCTCCCGACGCCACTTGGGTACACTGCAGCATCCACCGAGAGGCTCTTGCTGCCAAGGGAATGTCTGACAGCTTGAAAGATGTTTTGGACACTACAGTGAAACTGGTTCACTTTGTTAAAGCAAGGCCCCTGATCTCTCGTGTATTTTCTGCATTATGCAATGATATGGGCAGCGACCATGTTACGCTTTTACAACATAGAAGTCTGCTGGATATCAAGGGGCAAAGTATTGGCACGTTTTTTTAATAGAGAGATGAGCTTAAAGTTTTCTTTACTGACCATTTTAATTTGTCTGACTGCATGATGACGAGTTTCTCACACGACTGGCCAATCTGGGTGATGTTTTTCACACCTGAATGATCTGAATCTAGGATTACAGGGACTCTCCACAACTATAATCAATGTGTGAGGCTATAATAAAGAAGTTGGAGCTCTTTTCTGTCTGCATTAACAAGGACAACACACAGGTCTTTCCCATCATTGCATGATTTTTGTTTGCAAATGAACTCAAGCTTACGGACAATGTCAAATGTGATATAGCGAAGCACCTGAGTGAGTTGGGTGAGCAATTACACAGGTATTTTCCCGAAACGGACGACACAAACAACTGGATTCGTTATCCCTTTCATGCCCTGCCTCCAGTCCAGTTAGTGATATCTGAACAAGAGAGCCTCATCAAATTGCAACAAGCAGTTCTGTGAAAATGTCATTTAATCAGAAGCAGGCTTAAAATGATGGCAAAAAAGTGCGCTGACCCTGGTGCTAGAGGGGGTACAGCTGACCCTGGTGCTAGAGGGGTACAGCTGACCCTGGTGCTAGAGGGGTACAGCTGACCCTGGTGCTAGAGGGGGTACAGCTGACCCTGGTGCTAGAGGGGTACAGCTGACCCTGGTGCTAGAGAGGGGGTACAGCTGACCCTGGTGCTAGAGGGGTACAGCTGACCCTGGTGCTAGAGGGGTACAGCTGACCCTGGTGCTAGAGGGGGTACAGCTGACCCCTAGAGGGGTACAGCTGACCCTGGTGCTAGAGGGGGTACAGCTGACCCTGGTGCTAGAGGGGGTACAGCTGACCCTGGTGCTAGAGGGGTACAGCTGACCCTGGTGCTAGAGGGGGTACAGCTGACCCTGGTGTACAACTGACCCTGGTGCTAGAGGGGTACAACTGACCCTGGTGCTAGAGGGGGTACAGCTGACCCTGGTGCTAGAGGGGGTACAACTGACCCTGGTGCTAGAGGGGGTACAGCTGACCCTGGTGCTAGAGGGGGTACAGCTGACCCTGGTGCTAGAGGGGGTACAGCTGACCCTGGTGCTAGAGGGGGTACAGCTGACCCTGGTGCTAGAGGGGGTACAGCTGACCCTGGTGCTAGAGGGGGTACAGCTGACCCTGGTGCTAGAGGGGTACAGCTGACCCTGGTGCTAGAGGGGGTACAGCTGACCCTGGTGCTAGAGGGGGTACAGCTGACCCTGGTGCTAGAGGGGGTACAGCTGACCCTGGTGCTAGAGGGGGTACAACTGACCCTGGTGCTAGAGGGGGTACAGCTGACCCTGGTGCTAGAGGGGGTACAGCTGACCCTGGTGCTAGAGGGGGTACGCAGCTGGAGGTTGAATGTGTGAAGGGGTACGGGACTATAAAAGTTTGGGAACCACTGTACTAGAGAACCAGTTCGGAATTAAGTAAAGTTGTTGTACGATTGAAGCCTTTAGTGAGGTCTAATGCTCTAATATTTAATAATTTCTGCCCGTCCAAAAATAGGCTCGTTTAACTTTGTTTGGTTAGACACTCCAAATACAGTGGAATATTTTTTGCTCATATGATTTGTATTTTTTTAATCGTTAGGTGTAGGCAGGGCCATAATTACATAGGTAAACTGGGACCCCATTGTTTCATATGGTCAGAAATCAGATTGCATATTCATGATTCAGTCCACACAGAGGATTCACATGACTATTTATACAAGTCAAACCACAGAGCTACATGATAGACACCACATTAGACATTAACTTGTACAGGAGATTTAAATGCACAGTTAAAAGGTTGAATGATCATTCACCATTGTCCACTACAATAGATCACCGACTAACATGTCACTTGGTTCACAGTTTAAAGGACACACCTTCACAGACAATATTGCTTCATTTTCACCATAATATACTTTTTAGAGACGTCGACACATTGATAGGAAAATAGAACCTACGTAGTTGCTGTCATACAGGCACAATAAATCATGTGGGTTATTTAGCCCTGAACACACTATCATTACAATAGGGCTGGTGAAGAATAGTGAAGGTCATTTTTGTAACTTAACATACAGTGACAGTAGATCACAGGAGGTTGGTGGCACCTTCATTTGGGAGGACGGGCTCATGGTAATGGATGGAGAGGAAAGGGTGGAATGGTATTAAACACATGGTGGAGGACGGGCTCATGGTAATGGATGGAGAGGAAAGGGTGGAATGGTATTAAACACATGGTGGAGGACGGGCTCATGGTAATGGATGGAGAGGAAAGGGTGGAATGGTATTAAACACATGGTGGAGGACGGGCTCATGGTAATGGATGGAGAGGAAAGGGTGGAATGGTATTAAACACATGGTTTCCATGGTTTGGATGGTGGAGGAAAGCTCATGGTAATGGTGGAATGGTATTAAACACATGGTTTCCATGGTTTCTATGCGTTTGATGCCATTCCATTCACTCCGTTCTGGCTATTATTATGATGAGCCATCCTCCCCTCAGCAGCCTCCTGTGAAGTAGATATACAACACGTTGGCCTCTACAACACTAATATTCCCTACTAAGGATTAACCACATGAACAAGTATCTTTAGATAAGACGAAGACAGCAGTCAGCAACAGAAATACAAAAACAAGCAGCGCATAAATTTAGTCACTTAGCAGAAGCTCTTATCCAGAGCGACTTACAGTAGTGAGTGCATGCATTTTCGTACTGGTCCCCCTTAGGAATCGAACCCACAACCCTGGCGTTGCAAGTGCAGTGCACTACCAACTGAGCTACGTGGGAATGTCAGTGTGTAGCAATTTCTTTACTGGTGAAATTGAGTAAGTAACAAAAGCTGATTAAAGTGATTTGTGCATTGTTCCACTGTGCAGAAAAGCAGGATTGTACTGTAGTATGTTGATAGCATACTGACATGCAGACAAAAGGCAAGCAACACTAATAGTTTAAAAGAAATACAACATTTGGACATGATGTAAGACAAGCAAAACAAATTACTCACATGTTGAGATGTATAGTCTGGGTTAAACATACTGATTGTGTTTCCATTCGTTTATAGTACTGCGTGTTTTAATTACCAGCAAAGAAAACATTAGTGTTAACATGACTTTGGATATTTTTGTTTTTAGAGTTAATTCTGATCCAGATAAAACATACTTGGTCTGTTTCTTCTGGGTAAAAGCTATTCAATCACACCCCAAATGGAAGACAGGGACCAACTGTAAAACACCAACGGTAAAGGAAGAGTTCCCAATACGGTACACACTGACATCTAGCATGGAACAGTTCCCAATACGGTACACACTGACATCTAGCATGGAACAGTTCCCAATACGGTACACACTGACATCTAGCATGGAACAGTTCCCGTGTGAGGAGACCTGGGTCAAATACAGATACACACTGACATCTAGCATGGAACAGTTCCCGTGTGAGGAGACCTGGGTCAAATACAGATACACACTGACATCTAGCATGGAACAGTTCCCGTGTGAGGAGACCTGGGTCAAATACTTCCACATCCTTGTGCTGTGCTTGATTTAGTTAGTCTGGTACAACAATTGAACAAAAGAAATGGACCCAAAAGTGGCTAACTCAAATCAAGCACACCCCTATTTCACACAGGTCTGGGCCTGTATTCACAAATTCACATCTCAGAACAGGAGTTGTGACTTCTATAGGATCATTTATAAATACAGGCCATGGTGTTGAGACTGGGTAGGTTAGAGTTGAACTACCGCCGCCCTCGAGGTGTCACTGCCAATTTGACTTTAACTATCGCCGACCTGGTGGCTGCGGTGTGTCAGTGTCCCTCATCCCTATCCTCATCCCTGGGCCTGCTGTTCGCTGAGGAACTGGTCCAGCACGCGGATGATGCTGCAGGCCTCAGGGAGGTCCCGGTGCTCGGCGTGGGCGTTCTGGAGCAGCACGTCCCCATTCCCACAGCCCTGCAGGAACTGGCAGCAGCGGAACAGAGCGTAGTGACTCGACTCAGCCTGGCGGATGAACCGCTTCAGACTGTTCATGTCCTGAATGGCCTGGAGAGACAGGGGGAGGAGAAGGAGAGAGGAGGAGAAGGAGAGAGGGGAGAGAAGGGAGGAGAAGGAGAGAGGAGAGAGAGAGAGCATGGATGAGAAAACAGTAAGTCATTTTAAACATGGCCTGGAGAGACAGGGGGAGGAGAAGGAGAGAGGGGAGAGAAGGAAAGAGCATGGATGAGAAAACAGTAAGTCATTTTAAACATGGCCTGGAGAGACAGGGGGAGGAGAAGGAGAGAGGGGGAGAGAGAGAGCATGGATGAGAAAACAGTAAGTCATTTTAAACATGGCCTGGAGAGACAGGGGGAGGAGAAGGAGAGAGGGGAGAGAAGGAAAGAGCATGGATGAGAAAACAGTAAGCATGGCCTGGACATACAGTATTTATATAATGGTTTAAAGTGATCCACTTGTCTGTGTGCTGTGCGTTTGCCCACCTTGAGTTTGAAGTTCTCCAGGATCTGTCTGAGGAGGAAAGGGTTACAGCGTTCTGCTGCGTTCAGGAATGACTGGATCCAACCGTCACAGAAACGGTTACTGACTGTGGAAAAAGGTGCGAGAGGGATGACGGAGTGATTAGCCAGTGTGTATTCTGTGACGATTATTCATGGAAAATGTTTTGGTGATTCTATGTCTGTGTGTCCATGTACAGTGCCTTCGGAAAGTATTCAGACCCCTTGACTTATTCTAAAATGGATTAAATAATTGTTTTTCTTCAGCAATCTACACCCAATATCCCATAATGACGAAGCAAAAACAGGTTTTTGTACATTTTTGCAAATGTATTAAAAATAAAAAACAGAAACACCTTATTTACATAAGTATTCATACCCTTTGCTATGAGACTCGAAATTGAGCTCAGGTGCATCGCTATTTCCAACAGTTGACAGTGCATGTCAGAGCAGGAACCAAGCCATGAGGTCGAAGGAATTGTCTGCAGAGATCAGAGACTGGATTGTGTCGAGGCACAGATCTGAGAAAGGGTACCAAAAATGTCTGCAGCATTGAAGTCTCCAAGAATACAGTGGCCTCCATCATTCTTAAATGGAGGAAGTTTGGAACCACCAAGACTCTTCCTATAGCTGGCCGCCGGGCCAAACTGAGCAATCACGGGAGAAGAGCCTTGGTCAGCTAGGTGACCAAGAACCTGATGACAGATCTCTAGAGTTCCTCTGTGGAAATGGGAGAACCTTCCAGAAGGACAAGCATCTCTGCAGCACTCCACCAATCAGGCATTTATGGTAGAGTGGCCAGACGGAAGCCACTCCTCAGTAAAAGGCACATGACAGCCCGCTTGGAGTTTGCCAAAAGGCACCTAAAGACTCTCAGACCATGAGAAACTAGATTCTCTGATCTGATGACACCAAGATTGAACTCTTGGCCTAAATGCCAAGCATCACGTCTGGAGGAAACCTGGCACCATCCGTACAGTGAAGCATGGTGGTGGCAGCATCATGCTGTGGGGATGTTTTTCAGCGGCAGGGACTGGGAGACTAGTCAGGATCAAGGCAAGATGAACGGAGCAAAGTACAGAGAGATCCTTGACGAAAACCTGCTCCAGAGCGCTCAGGACCTCAGACTGAGGTGAAGGTTCACATTGCAACAGGACAATGACCCTAAGCACACAGCCAAGACAACGCAGGAGTGGCTTCAGGACAAGTCTCTGAATGTCCTTGAGTGGCCCAGCCAGAGACCGGACTTGAACCAGATTGAAAATCTCTGGAGAGACCTAAAAATAGCTGTGCTCCATATATCCACAGGTTAGAGCAGTCACACAGACCTGTGTGTGTGTGTGTGTGTATATATATCCACAGGTTAGAGCAGTCACACAGACCTGTGTGTGTATATATCCACAGGTTGTGTGTGTGTGTGTGTGTGTGTGTGTGTGTGTGTGTGTGTGTGTGTGTGTGTGTGTGTGTGTGTGTGTGTGTGTGTGTGTGTGTGTGTGTGTGTGTGTGTGTGTGTGTGTGTGTGTGTGTGTGTGTATATCCACAGGTTAGAGCAGTCACACAGTGTGTGTGTGTGTATATATCCACAGGTTAGAGCAGTCACACAGACCTGTGTATGTGTGTGTGTATATATCCACAGGTTAGAGCAGTCACACAGACCTGTGTGTGTATGTATATGTCCACAGGTTAGAGCAGTCACACAGACCTGTGTGTGTGTGTGTATATATATATCCACAGGTTAGAGCAGTCACACAGACCTGTGTGTGTGTATATATCCACAGGTTAGAGCAGTCACACAGACCTGTGTGTGTGTGTATATGTCCACAGGTTAGAGCAGTTACACAGACCTGTGTGTGTGTGTATATATATATATCCACAGGTGAGAGCAGTCACACAGACCTGTGTTGGAGAGTGTAGGAGGGCTGGTGGAGCAGTCTATGACCAGGTCAGTAAGAGCCTCTGAGGCCTTATACAGAGAGGCTGTGGTAGTGTCCTCCTGGACCAGGCCCTGCAGACTGGCTGCCTTAATGAACCTACACACACATGAACCATATTCATTCATATTCACAGCACATACTGTATATTTCTATAGTTTAACCACAGGAATAAAGACTAGGTGTTTTCAGATTATTTTCAGAAGTGATACTCATTTATTAAATAGAATTTGGCCGAAAACCCAATTTGGACTGGACTGGACCTTTAAAGTAACTCACCGAGCAACATCAGCCTTGGTCCTGTCATCTGCATTGGTGACCTCCACGTGTATGTGACTCAGAGCCTTGAAAACAATAACATGGGCCTGATCAGCGTTGCATATTAAACTAAACTTTATTCTACAATAACATGGACCTGATCAGCGTTGCATATTAAACTAAACTTTATTCTACAATGACATGGACCTGATCAGCGCTGCATATTAAACTAAACTTTATTCTACAATAACATGGACCTGATCAGCGCTGCATATTAAACTAAACTTTATTCTACAATGACATGGACCTGATCAGCGTAGCATATTAAACTAAACTTTATTCTACAATGACATGGACCTGATCAGCGCTGCATATTAAACTAAACTTTATTCTACAATAACATGGACCTGATCAGCGTTGCATATTAAACTAAACTTTATTCTACAATGACATGGGCCTGATCAGCGCTGCATATTAAACTAAACTTTATTCTACAATGACATGGACCTGATCAGCGTTGCATATTAACTTTATTCTACAATGACATTTCAGCGTTGCATATTAAACTAAACTTTATTCTACAATGACATGGATGATCATGCATATTAAACTAAACTTTATTCTACAATAACATGGGCCTGATCAGCGCTGCATATTAAACTAAACTTTATTCTACAATGACATGGGCCTGATCAACGTTACAACCAGTCAAAATGATTCTTGGAACCTTGTTTCTGCTCTAAGCTACACAGTGGCAACATTGATGGCCATCAAAGAAAATGATGCGTTTTGAACTATGCAATTTCATGACTGACGCCAACAAATGTGAAGATGTTTTGTGACAATACAATACGCTGGGAATATCTCATTGTTAGAGTGGATGTTTTGTTTACGCTGGGAATATCTCATTGTTAGAGTGGATGTTTTGTGACGATACAATACGCTGGGAATATCTCATTGTTAGAGTGGATGTTTTGTGACGATACAATACGCTGGGAATATCTCATTGTTAGAGTGGATGTTTTGTGACGATACAATACGCTGGGAATATCTCATTGTTAGAGTGGATGTTTTGTGACGATACAATACGCTGGGAATATCTCATTGTTAGAGTGGATGTTTTGTGACAATACAATACGCTGGGAATATCTCATTTTGCATTTGAATGTTTCCACTTCCCATTTGTTTTGTCAAGCAAGATGTCTACTAGTCAGTAAAGACTAAATTATAGTTTTAGCTAGTGGACACAGCCCAAGTAAGTAACTAGCAAAAACATAACATAGTGAAGGTTGGAGGGGAAGTAAATGTATAGAAACAATGAGGGGGAATCACTGGTACAGGGGGAATTAATCACTATGGTAACGGTCAAATGACGGGTCAAAGGTGACTCACAGCATATAGCAGGAAGCTGATGCTCCCCTGGACCATCTGCACCACTCTGTGGATGTGCATCACCGACTCCTCGTACCACATGCTCAGGTAGGGCCTGATCTCAGTCTCTAGGTTCACCAGCTATATACACACACACACACACACACACACACACACACACACACACACACACACACACACACACACACACACACACACACACACACACACACACACACACACACACACACACACACACACACACACACACACACACACACACACACACACACGGAGGACAGAGAGGGAAATAACACTTATAACCCTACACAGGGGACTACCTATTTGTGTAGTCATTTTATATTTATCTATCTAGGGTGGTGTTAAGTAGGTCACACTGATAGCAAAACATTTCACAATGGAGAATAAAAATCTGTTTTCTTATTTGACAACATCAGGTAGTACCTCTTGAACACAACCTAGGTGAGTCCCCTTCAGATAGTGTTTATTACAAAGGAGCCCTGTCCAAGAGATGATGGAATCCAGTACAATTAAATTATTTTGGTGATTCCACTTCCTGCTTACCTCAGCAGTCTGTAGACTGCTCTGCAGGCCTTGCACGTACTTGTCCAGTTCAAGTCTAAACGTGCAGTCGATTAAGGAAATGGTTTTGGTTTAATGATGAATGGTTTATGAGTTTCAGTACCCATCTATACATCTAGACTGACTCTACATTATTATGATTCAGAAAGAGCTGCGTTAGCCTATAAAGGATATAGGTTGAGGCCTTTCTCAGAGCCTCCCATCAGGCAGATCACATAGCCATTGCCGTCCACGTCGGGCTGCTCTGGGGATCTCTCCTGCTCCAGGAGACAGCAGTAACAGCCCACCGCTGCCTCTGGGACACTGGGATGGGACAACAAACACATATTTATTATGAATGTAAAACACTGGCTTTACACTACTTTAGATGTGTGCAGGCTAATTGGTGCCACATTGCTTCAGATGTATACACAAGGAGAGAATACTTTGGTCTGATTCCAAATCAAGACCTTGCTTAGCAAGATAGAGCCAGAGACACACAGGCCTGTATATAGTTACTATATTGCTGATACCATACCTAAGCCATCCAATCAGATCTGTGAGATGGGCTCAACAGGTTCCTAAGGATATTAAAGCTGGATTTGTTTGAAATTAGGTTCAACAAGTTCTTAAGGAAAGGAGAGATGGGTTGGTTTGGAATGAGGCCCTTAGTTTAAGTTCGTTAAGGTCACCTGAGCTCCACGGCGGCAATGTTTCCCATGCCCCCGAGCAGGGCTCCTTTGCTCAGCCTCCGGGAGATGTAGCATCGTAGCTCAGGCTCCGCCTCTACCGGCAGGCTGCTGTCCACTAGGGTGAGGCTGTTGGTGGGGCAAGAGTCAGTTACCATGGAAACAGAGTGACAGGCAACCCATCCGATCTGATGAGAAAGTGGACAGCCAAAGAGGAGATGAAGAAGGAAGCCGACGAACAAAAGCCACATCAACACAACATGAAGGCTAGATTCAGATGTAGTGAAACAGAATCTTCCAGTTTCCATGTGAGTCACAGAGCCTATTTAAATCCTTCCTTCCCACTTCTCTTTCCTTATGGTCACTATGTAAGATGCATGATGTGACACTGAAATATCACCTTTTAATAACATAACAATATCATATCACATAACTATATCATCATCATTATAGAATCTGAGGCTGAAACAACTTGACGTCACAGAAAGACGACATGCCAAAAGAAGTAGGGTGAACAGTGTGTACAGAAGGAGGTAGATTGGTACTAGGCTTTGTGACTCCATATCCCAGATAGCCGGAAGCACACTGATGACATCATGACAGGAAAGAAACCGTGTTGATTCCAGGTTGATAGGTTTCCAGCAGCAGGCCCATGGATACGACAGAGAAGGACAACACTGAAAGCCACAGAAATAAAACCACCAGAGAAACAGACAGGTCACGGGGAGACCTTGGTTACCTAAAGTCTTCCTGACTGGTACTGGCTGTGGAATCTGTTCTTCTCTGGCTCCATGCCACGTTGCCCTCTGCAGCTGCCTCAGATCTAGACAGGTACTGTGGGTAGTTACTATACTCATGACTTGGTTAGTTAGTGGAGAACAGAACAGCAAGTCTGAACTGACAGTACAGTAAGTCAGCAGCAGGATCCACAGTTGATGTCCACTGAGAACCAGTGAATTTGGGAGAAAGTGGTTATATAGTGACAAAGAAATTGGCCTCAATATGCAGCTGGACTAGCTTGATGATGTTATCACAGTCAGTGGAGACTGGTGAGTTGAGCTATAGGAGGATGGGCTCATTGTAATGACTGGAATGGAGTAACTGGAACGGGGTCCAACATGTTGTTTCCATGTTTCATACCGTTCCATTGGTTCCATTCCAGCCATTACAATGAGCCCATCCTCCTATAGTTCCTCCCACCAGCCTCCACTAAGACAGTGTATGTATAAAGACTGTCAGAGCATGAATACTGTACATTGTGAGAACCTCCAACCTCTAATGAGTCTAATAATATCAACAAAGTCAGACATTGGTGTGATTGGTAATGCATTTCAATTCATCCCTATGGAGAAGGGTGAGGCACCGAGGTCCATAGATTCTCTACAGCCGAGTAGCTAAGGCAAGTAAACATTACACGTCATCTGCAGATATTTGCATACCAGATAATGCCCTAGTTTAGGTCATTGTGTACTGTCAAAACAAATTGCTTGATGTAAAGTTAGATAGACTCAAGCAGAACATTCAGATGGAGAAGATTACCTGGTGCCTTGGTAGAGATAAATGGTATAGTAACAGTTCAACTGTATTTTCTGATTATATCCCATCTCTTCGTTATCATAATCCGTATCCTTTTCTTCCACGTCAATTGAATCTTGGAAGGAGGACGTTTGCATGGAAGTTTGCGAGGTAAACATGATTGCTTCGCACGTATCAACAAATGACAGATACCGAGAAATGACGTTCAGATATTTAGGATGCAGGTTGAACTGGATAAGAAATAATAACAATACTAGGCATGTGGATAGACTAACATCTTCCTTTACTGAAGAGACGAGTCTATCATTATTTCTAAAGATCCATGATCTGATTCACGCATGCGGAGTGTAATTCCATGAATCCGTCGCTGTTTAAGGTCCGTGTAAAATTTGCTATGACATGATTTGGTCCAGGAAATAAACTGAACACATCATTTAGCTAAATTATGCCCAAATTATCAGAGGTCGTTGCCTTCTTATAGCCACGTATCAATGGGTAAAATTAAGCTAATGTTTCTGAATATACAAACAATGCCATAATAACTTTTGGGATATTGGCGTTCATTAGCCTGAACAGCCGCTAGTGGTCACTGTTTACCGGTCTTTTGAAGGTTTACTATCCGATGACTGATGGACTGTTTTGTATTTCGATTCCACAGCCACAAAGTCAAAATGGTCTATATAGTAAAAATTCATGTAAACGAAAAAAATATTTTGGGATTTATTAAGATTAGGCATAAGGTTAGCTGTGTGGTTAAGGTTAGGATTAAAGTTAGGGTTAGGTATAAAACACCCCATTTTTCAGTTTTTGATTTGTTAAAAAAGTTTGAAATATCCAATAAATGTCGTTCCACTTCATGATTGTGTGCCACTTGTTGTTGATTCTTCACAAAAAAAATGCAGTTTTATATCTTTATGTTTGAAGCCTGAAATGTGGCAAAAGGTCGCAAAGTTCAAGGGGGCCGAATACTTTCGCAAGGCACTGTACATGTTTCCATTTTCTGTCTAACACTATACGTTTCTGTCGAATTTTGGTCTCAATGTTAACTTCAATTAAAATACTCTGTCTGTTACTAATACTTTGTAAGGTTCTTATTGAAATGAAACAGTCAGAGGCCAGTATAATTAGTCAGCAGGTTTATTTACGAGAGCTCTGCCTATCATTTCCTGTACATTGGTCTATATACCTCACATTTCGTCATAAATGTCCCTCCTCCTCTCAGACACAATGACAATATAGTTCATAAGTCTTCTCCTACTCATACATCGTCTGCCCCCTGTTATACAATCTACTACAAGCCAAAGGTCTCTCCCCTCCCTGGGTGGGGACAGAATGTCCTGTAAGCAACACAGTAGTACAGCTTGTCTGTCGATAGCTCCTCTTCTCATTTGTTTCACACTTGCACCCTGCTTACATACTAAAAAGGAACAAAATGTCCTTGTTCTAATTCTGACTAGAACTACACACATCAGATTTAGCTTTATGATTCTAATAAATGTCATACAATCATACAGTGACCGGGTAGAAGAATTCTGTTAATTATAGTTCTACGTATACATCATTTAGTCATTATTCATAAAATTCATAACAGTTTCAGCATTTGGACAACCTTGAAGTTTGTCCAATGCTCCCCACCCGGCCACATCATTGTCATACATACAGTACCACAACATTCTTTACCTTTTGCACAATGCAGCTTATTCAAACTGGACAATGTACTGTATGTGTTCCAGGGTTCCCATTGTATTTACATTTTGCTGCATTTTGCTCATAATCAGCTGCTAACCATTCACAGTAGTGAAAATGTAAATCACATTCATTTGGTTACTCTCGTTTCGCTATGTTGTAGAAACTTTTTGGGAGCACATTTTGTGCTTATATGGACATAAAGTTGAAGTGTACTTTACTCCTCCAGAACTTGAATGTCAAAAGCAACCACCCCATCGAAAGAGAATCCTAGGTAAAAAGTGACGTTTTCATTGGCATTTGGTAACGAGGCAGAATACAAGGGGATGACTCTGATCTTGCTTCCCTTGGTAGTGCCTCGCACAAAGAGTTGCCCGTTTTCTGTCCATCCTTCAACACGTTTCAGCATTTGCACCACCTCAGGGGTTGTCCACACCTCTCCACCTCTCCACTTGAGCCTTCTCTCTGTGAGAGTTCCCTTTATGTGCTTTTCGATTGCACTTCGATGAACAATCTTGTACAGACCCCTTGCCTTTCCAAAAAAGAAGTGAGTCACTATTCTCCCTTTCCGTGGTTTTGTTTTGAGCATACATAGTCTTTGAAGGTCGTCAATTGCTGAGATTAAGACTTTTTCATTTTTTGCAGAGCTAGCTTCCTTCCAACGGTTGTCACTTGGATCCTCTGGCCAGAATAAGATTGAAAGCAAAAAGAAGGCACTTGCTGACCTGCTGCCTTCCCTGTAAAATCTCATGCTCAGATCTTGAAGTTTCGTAAGCGCAACCAGCTTTGAAGAACCAGGTAAAACACAAGCAAGAGCTATTTGAGAGAAAATGAAGTTGATCAGTTCTGTTTGGTCAAGGTCATTCCTTTGGGGGTTCTCTGGATACATGGCAATTATCTCCTCTAGCTTTTTGCCACATCTCTCATTCTTCTGATCAGAGAGCAGGGAGAGTATGGTTGTGACATTACCACCACCCAGCTGGTAAATGTTCATTTTCTTTTGAGTGGAGAGACCATTCTAGTGTCACTGCAGTCAGACACTGGACTGTCTAAATGTGAAACAACATTACAGAAAAATCCAGCATAAACAGCACTTTTCCTTGTAAGCCATTTTCTTGGATTGCTCACTTGTTCCGGTTCTCTTGTGTCAAGCTCCTCTTCTTCCTCACTTATATCTGTACGATAGTAACTGAGATCTTCAGAAATGCACTCAAGAGCAATGTAAATACTCTTCTGCATTCCTTTTAACTGACCATGGAACTTCATCCAGGGTTTTTGACAGCGTCTGGTATGTTGTCACTGAGTAAATACCTCATTAGTTCAGACTTTCCTTCTTTTGTTGAGAAAACATTCACTGATGATATGAGTTGAAGTAGCCGACATCCAACGTCTACTTCCCCAAAGTAGGAGTTGTTGAGACTGACTGTCTCTGATTTCGGAGCTTTTTCAGAGGCACGGAAGGCAGCAATTCCTTTCAGAGCTGTACCAATGGCTTCAGAGACCTCTTCGGGCCTTAGTTCAGCTTTTCCAGAGCATCATGCTGTTCATAAAACCACTTCTTGTACACCTGCCCCTCCGTATCAAGAATGAAAGTGTCATGTGGAAGCTGTGCTTTTGCTTCCTCCGCCCAGTGCTGGGCTTGAATGAATAATTTGTTTGTGTAAAGCAGTCGTGCAAGCTGCTGGGCTACAAATGCATTCTTTCCAAAGTAAGTGTAGGCTACTTCTAAAAGTTTAATTGCTTTTTTGAAGGCCATCTTTCTCTGTACAGACATGCTCAATTAAAGGAGAGAAAGAACTGTCGTCGGGATCTCCTCTGCTTATTTTGTTTCGTCTGATGAGCAGATCTCGGATAAACTTTAAAAATTCATCCCTACCAAACCTATGATCCATCAGCACCTTATCTGAGAGAAGATTCTTTGCGATAGAGCTTTGAGACTGAATGGCAGACAGCTGTTTCAGAATTTCCTTTGCTACAAGAGGATGGATTCTAATAGATGAGATTTGTGTTGTACTTTCTCTTAGGTGTATGAAAACAAGTTTAGCTTGTTCACTTAGAGAATTCACAAATGTATGGTAACGGAAACGATCCATTTGAATACCTAAGCCCAGGGAGGCCTCACAATGTGACACAGATATGCTGGAGTTCGCAACATAACAGTTCAGCAAGGCCACAAATCTGATAAGGCGAGTGGTGAGAGATGAGTGGTCAATATCCTCCAGTAGGTTCTTCACAAAGTCCTCAATGTAACTCTTTTGGTATTCCTCACTCATGAGTACAAAAGCAAGAATGGACTCTGGTTCAAAAATCAGTTCCTGACGTTTCTTTTTGAACAGAATCTTCTCCTGGCTAGACAGCTTGTGTGTTACTGCTACTGTCTGGGAAGGCATTGTTCTGCTCATCTTTTCTGGGTTGTGGCATCTTTTGCAGACAAGAAGGATGAAACATAATACAGAAGAATTGATCTTCATGGTTGTAATTCCGTTATGTAATTCATGTCTGAACTCATCTATATACTCTGCATTACAGTCATCCAGCAGCAAGAGCACCGGGAGACAACGGTTTTTGTCTTTCTCTTCATATTCTCGCAGGCGTACTGAATGCTGACATACAGTTTGAATTTGGTATGATTGCTTAACCACTGCACACCGGAGTTTGGTTCGACAGTTCCAGAGGATCTGATGTGCGACTGTGCTTCCACCACTGCCAGGTTGGTGACATATGTTAACACTCTGAATGGACCTTTTTGTTGTATCATCCTGTAAAATGGCCTCTAAAATCTTGGTTGTTTCTTTGTATGCGTCTCTCTGAATGACCTCATCACACTTCACCTTTTCTGCAAGCCACAAGTGCATCCAGCTGATTTTCCCTCCTTGATAGAAATACTTCTCAACGTTACTAACTTGGTCATTGCCCATTACTTCCAAGTTTGTTTCTTCACACTGATCAGTACTGACTATGTCCAGAGAAAGCATTGTGTCTTCATCTATAGGCTTCAGGAAGCACAGACCTTTGTTGAACACAGGTAGCGTCGGGTCAGTTGTTTATTGGAAAGCTGAATGCTTTGAATTGTAGCATCTACATGACTCATTGGCATGCCAACAATACTAATTTGTTCCAGTGATTCCAAATCACAAGACGCTTGAGCGAGACTTGACCACTTGTTGTAGTTCTCTTTGGACTCTGAAATGATAGCCAAATCCTCATGGCCATTCATTTCTGCATAGAATTCATGAAATGTATCAACAAGTGGCTGTTCGACCTGAGACATGAGCAAGAAAAGCACCACAAATGAACCTTTAGGAAGGATTTCATTGCAGATGACAGAGACAGTCCTCTTCAGTTGTTTTTTCTTTGTTCTGATCCAGGTTTTTTCATCACAAGGATCTTCTCCACCAAGGTAATGATTCCGCCCATTGCAGAATATCCAGCTTGTCCTATCAAATAGCTGTAAGCTCTTCTTGAAGTCAGTGGTGCTTAGACCAGGATCAATAGCAAAGTCATGCAAAAAGTGGAGGTTAGCAGCATGGTGCTCACGATATTGTCCACAAAGTCCAGATGTTTTGGAGTCTGGATCGAAGTCAAAAACACAGAATATTTTCATGTGCACTAAGAAGTTGATAGTCTTCAGATGTTCTTCTTGAAACTTATTTGTCACAATGATGAATGACAAGGTGTCATCCATGTACTTTTTTCCACAGGTCAAGAGAATTGACAATTTTCTCCCAAGATCCTCCCTGGTGTCTGCAGCTGTTTGACTGGTAGAAGACTCTGCCTCCTCCCTCTGCAGATCTTTCTCTTTCAGTCCTTGAATGAAATGAACTAAGTCTTCACCAGGTATGCGGGGTGTATTGGCCCCTACTCTGTGGTATGGTGCTTTCTCCTCATAGATCACTTTGTTGGTTTTCTCGCTGAACTTTGGAATAGTAACACTGTAGAGTTGGTCTTTCACCACTCTTGCCTTTGGGACAACATCAAATTCAATGATCCAGTTTCCTCCACTGCTCCCCTTGTCAATTACCTCAATAAACTTTGGATTCCTTATGCATTTCCTGGCATCAGAATGGTGGTTTAAATCCTTGAAGCAGTTTTCAATGTAGTCCAATGCATCCACAAAGTCACTTTGGTTTTCAACTGGTATTCCGATGATTTCACCATGCTTGTAGCTGCCTTTAATCTTATCCATGACCCCAAAGTGTATTGTGCCATTGGTCCGCATGTTCATGCACCCACAAGCAAATCTGATTACCTCACTTGCGACTTTGACTCTAAGCTTCAGTGGTTCTAATTTGTGGGCAATTTCCAGTGATTTGTATTCATGGCATGGAACAATCATGTTTTCAATTCCAGTCTCTGCTGGAAGCACTCTGTGCTTGACATATCGGAAGTCGTTGTCATGGTCATCAAATACACGGAAGTTACTTAGAGAAGAAGATGCGCCAATTGGTGTTTGTTCATTTTCACTTGTTTCACAGGTACTCTCAACATTGTCTTTTGACTCTTGTGTGGATGCAGCAATGGATTCAACATTTCTGGTATCTCTCTGTGTGCTACTGCCTGCTTTTAGTTTCTGTGGCCTTGGCTTTGATAGATCATTACGATTAGATAGCAGAAGTTCGATTTGGCCACCTTTCATTTCAATTGTGTCACGTAGATATTCTCTTTGCAGCCTCATTAGTGCAGGTCCTGTAACCTCCTCTTCGTACAGTTTCAGAATGTACTTCTCTTTCACTCAATGGATTTTAACCAGGAGCTCACATGGGATTCTGTCCATTTGCCACATGGAAATTCGTTCCACTCTGTAAAAAAAGAATACACCCCATGTAAGACTTCATGGTATATCAATATTTGCACCTGGGTTGGAGTGAATCATATTTAAAATTGAGTAATTTCAGGAAGATGAAATCCAATAAATTAATTGAAAATATTCAGAAAATAATTAATTGAATTTCAATTCACTCTCTAATGTCTGATTGTAAAATGTACCCCAACCCTGAGCATAGACTAATCATTTTCGATTGAGATTTTCCATCAGGTATTAATTTTATCCAAGGAATGTTGTACATAGGCCATTCTAGAATTGTGGTGGCTTTGGACATGGAATTATGGAAAAATTCTAAATCAACTTTAAAATGACTTGAAAATGATTTGTTATTGACCATTACTATAACATTATACCACCAGTAGGAGTAGTAACACCAATGACTTGAAAATGATTTGTTGAAAATGACATTTACCACCAGTGTTGTAACACCAATGACAGTTAATAATAATAATAATAATAACATTTATACCTTTTACCAGCGACTTACAGGTCAGTAGTAACACCATGGGTGGTCCCGGGGATCGAACCCACCACCCTGGCGTTACAAGCGCCATGCTCTACCAACTGAGCTACAGGACCACTGACACATTTTAGGTAACTGAGGGTCTTCTTAAATGGAGGCCAGAGATGCTCAAATCTATGGTCATTAACTTAATAATTTACTAAAGTGATATAATTAACCAGTAACACTTCTTTTCAGACCCACTAAATCATTCTCAAATGTATGACATGTTAAAAGGGTGTGATTAGCTAATAATTTTCCTTGGACACTGGACCGTTGGCAATTTGTCTAGGAATACAAAATGCTGCCAAAATGTTGGTTCCAACCCTTGGATGAGTAGGTGTTCTAAAACTTTTGACCGGGAGTGTAAAGTACCGGTTAAAAGTTTGGACACACTTACTCATTCAAGGGTTTTCCTTTATTTTAACTATTTTCTACATTGTAGAATAATAGTGAAGACATCTAAACTATGAAATTACACATACGGAATCATGTAGTAACCAACAAAGTGTTAAACAAATCAAAATATATTTTATACTTGAGATTCTTCAAAGTAGCCACCCTTTGCCTTGATGACAGCTTGGCACACTCTTGGCATTCTCTCAACCAGCTTCATGAGGTAGTGAATTTCAATTAACAGGTGTACCTTGTTAAAGTTAATTTGTGGATTTTTTTTACTTCTTAATGCGTTTGAGCCAATCAGTTGTGTTGTGACAAGGTAGGGGTGGTATACAGAAGATAGCCCTATTTGGTAAAAGACCAAGTCCATATTATGGCAAGAACAGCTCAAATAAGCAATGACAGTCCATCATTACTGTAAGACATGAAGGACAGTCAATCTGGAAAATTTCTGGAAAAGTGCAATGGCAAAACCATCAAGCGCTATGATGAAACTAACTCTCAGCCCAAATAAATGCTTCACAGAGTTCAAGTAACAGACACATCTCAACATCAACTGTTCAGAGGAGACTGCGTGAATCAGGCCTTAATGGTCGATTCACGCAGTGAATAAAAGAGATTTGCTTGGGCCAAGAAACAAGAGAAATTGACATTAGACTGGTAGAAATCTGTCCTTTGGTCTGAAGAGACCAAATTTGAGATGTTTGGTTCCAACCGCCGTGTCTTTGTGAGACGCAGAGTAGGTTATTCTCTGCATGTGTAGTTCCCATTGTGAAGCATGGAGGAGGAGGTGTTATGGTGTGGGGGTGCTTTGCTGGTGACCCTGTCAGTGATTTATTTAGAATTCAAGGCACACTTAACCAGCATGGCTACCACAGCATTCTGCAGCGATACATCATCCCATCTGGTTTGCGCTTTGTGGGACTATCATTTGTTTTTCAACAGGACAATGACCCAACACACCTCCAGGCTGTTTAAGGGCTATTTGACCAAGAAGGAGAGTGATGGTTTGCTGCATCAGATGACTTGGCCTCCACAACCACCTGACATTAATCCAATTGTGATGGTTTGGGATGAGTTGGACCGCAGAGTGAAGGAAAAGCACCCAACAAGTCCTCAGCATATGTGGGAACTCCTTCAAGACTGTTGGAAAAGCATTCCTCATGAAGCTGGTTGAGAGAATGCCAAGAGTGTGCAAAGCTGTAATCAAGGCAATGGGTGGCTACTTTGAAGAATCTAAAATATATGTTGATTTGTTTAACACTTTTTGGTTACTACATGATTCCATGTGTGTTATTTCATAGTTTTGATGTCTTCACTATTATTCTACAATATAGAAAATAGTAAAAATAAAGAAAAACCATTGAATGAGTAGGTGTATCCAAACTTTTGACTGGTAATGTATATCCAAAATCAATAAATCCCCAAACCATGTCACTACAACTCTACTCATCACTGCTGGCTCAAGCTAATTTGCTTGTCATATTGTACTTTAAACAATGCATACAAATACAGTTTGGCAGTTTAAAGCACTGGCATTATGTTTTATCACTGATAAACTGTTCAATATAAACAAAAGCATATATGATGTGTATCTTTTCAACATTTTACGTGTTTGTCATGGTGGCAAAAGTGAGGGATGCAAAAGCCTCATTTCAAGAATGACCCCATTTATTTTGAAACATTCATCAGATGATGGATAATAGCCATTCCTCTCTGATTACATGTCGTGACTAGGCTTAAGAACTGTGACACATCATGGTTTTTATTTTCTTCTTCCAGGCCATAACACTTTGGCCAAGATGGATGAAACTTGGAGCTAAACATATTTAGGCCATCTCTACTTGTATAGCAATTGCCTAGATGTATATAATTGATCAGAAACAGAATCCACATTTCACTGATATATTTTCATTCAATGTTCTTTAAAACTACACACAGTATAAAAGTATTTGACAGTTTGATGTATCTGACTTACCCATCTTGCAGACACTACATGTCAGTTCATTTTGGCATCTTTGAGAGAGGAAAATAAAAGGAAGGGTAATTGAGGCAAAGGTGAAAAATGAATCGTTGATCTCAATAAGCCTTATTTTTTGCCCTTGACAAATTACTTACAATGAAATCATTCAAGCCCTGTTTATACCAGGTAGTAACATGCATTGTGTGTCCTGATCTTGTCCACATTTAGATTTTTAGACAGGTGTAGATTATTAAAATAACTGTTTGTGATCAGATCTTCCTGACCTCAGGAGGTAGATAGAGGTATTGTATCTGGATATCTTACTGGATGATCAAACATTTAAATCATCATTATACCCCTGTCTAAAATCATTGACAGGTGGCACCTTTGACCTAAGGCATCATTATTTGTATTAACATAAAATAATCATTATTTTGAAACAATTTATTTTAAATCATTTGCATATAGGGAGGGATCAGGAAATAAAGTCACACTGTAAACAAGGTGGATGGCTAATAAACATATAAATACCATGTGTAGAAACAAGAAACCTTGATCAGAAAGTGATTGGGTCACCTTGATAGGAACACAACAACCACATGTTAGCATAAGGTGTAAACGGGGATTCAGATGGGTGCTTATCTACCCTCATACATGAACTTGATATTCAGCGCAGCATTGTTGTTCAAAGACAGGTTTGTCAGATTTGACAAACACTTCAACCAGGAATCTCAGAACTTCCTCTTTAAAATAAAATGTTCTATGTTTAACTTTCATTAGTTGGAAGTATATGAACTTAATTTAAAAGTTTAAAACACATGTAATTGCATGTGTTTCTCACCCTATAATTCCTGCAGGACTTCAATGACTCTTCTCTACACACCTTTTATCATTCGCATAACAAAACATTAAGGAACGACAGTTAACATTTCTGAGTCCAAATTCCAAAACATAAACAATTCCAGTTCTTATTTCTATATTTTATATATAAATACCTTAAATTCTGTGCAATCGTAACAAAATGTTGTTCACTAAAAGTTCAGGCAGATATCATTCTTAATAGCTGAATAAAGTTAAATAGTGAATCATTAAAAATGTATTGGTTTTATTCTAGAGATGAAATGGCAATGCTTAATGGTACATTTGTAGATTGGGATAATCTTATGCCCTTAGTAATTATACTCCTTTGAATCCACAACAAAACCTACACACATTGCACTTTTAAAAGCCTTTATGATTATTATGGCATTCAATTAGCTTCTTACAAAATACAAATGTTCCACAATGTTTAAGTACATTTCATTCTGCTCACCTTGAAACTGACGGCTGAAGTGGTATTCACCATATGAAGTGACTACTTGACAGTGTGGTTGCTTTTATTTTCCGGTCGTAGCAACAGGGTGTGTCTTCTGCCAGGGCAGTCCACATAGACATGCACATTGTCCTGGTGCATTTGAATAATGTCCATCCTTTTAAAGAGTAAGTGTGATGTTATGGGGCTGACAATGTATTGAATAATAATGTACATAACTATCTTATCCTTGGTGCATACACATATTTAACTGTTTGATACATATTGTCATAAAGTATTTCTCTCCAATCAGATATGGTACTTAATGAGTTAATTCTGTTGCAACAGCTAAATGTTGCAACACTGAAACTATGGGGGTTTTGTGCTGAACAGGAAATCGAAACTTCAGGAAAGAAACGTCAGGAAATAAAAACTTAAAGAAACAACTGGGTCATTCTTCAATTGCAGTAGGCCAATAAGGGCTCTTCAAAAGAAGTCCCTTTTCATTAAAGTACAAAAGGTTATTTTAGTAGAAAAATCTGGTGGTAGTAACCAGATGGTTACTAAGAGGATGGGTTGAAGCCCAGGTCTCCTGCACACCACAACATTGTGTTAGCCTGCTGAGATAGGCATTAGTTTGTGGAGCTCGTCTTCAGGTCGCAGCTATAGATGGCTTACTAACACATTACAATGGTAAACAATTACTCAGGTGCCATCTAGACCTGGGTTTAGATAGTATTTAAAATCTTGGGCATGTGGGGTCTGCACTTTTGAGGCTATTCCATTGATTAGTCCGGCGCCGACTGAGATGGCCGCCTCGCTTCGCGTTCCTAGGAAACTATGCAGTTTTTTGTTTTTTTACGTGTTATTTCTTACATTAGTACCCCAGGTCATCTTAGGTTTCATTACATACAGTCGAGAAGAACTACTGAATATAAGATCAGCGTCAACTCACCATCAGTACGACCAAGAATATGTTTTCCGCGACGCGGATCCTGTGTTCTGCCTTACAAACCGGACAACGGAATGGATCGCATGCAGCGACCCAAGGAAACGACTCCGAAAAAGAGGGAAACGCGGCGGTGTTCTGGTCAGACTCCGAAAAAGGGCACATCGCGCACCACTTCCCAGTATTCTTCTTGCCAATGTCCAGTCTCTCGACAACAAGGTTGATGAAATCCGAGCAAGGGTGGCATTCCAGAGGGACATCAGAGACTGCAACGTTCTCTGCTTTACGGAGACATGGCTTACTGGGAAAACGCTATCCAGGGCGGTACAGCCAACGGGTTTCTCCACGCATCGCGCCGACAGAAACAAACATCTATCTGGTAAGAAGAGTGGAGGGGCGTATGCCTCATGACTAACGGGACATGGTGTGATGAAGGAAACATACAGGAACTCAAATCCTTCTGTTCACCTGATTTAGAATTCCTCACAATCAAATGTAGACCGCATTATCTTCCAAGAGAATTCTCTTCGATTATAATCACAGCCGTATATATCCCCCCAAGCAGACACATCGATGGCTCTGAACGAACTTTATTTAACTCTTTGCAAACTGGAAAACATTTATCCGGAGGCTGCATTCATTGTAGCTGGGGATTTTAACAAAGCCAATCTGAAAACAAGACTCCCTAAATTTTATCAGCATAT
This sequence comes from Oncorhynchus gorbuscha, assembly GCF_021184085.1. Classification (NCBI taxonomy): domain Eukaryota; kingdom Metazoa; phylum Chordata; class Actinopteri; order Salmoniformes; family Salmonidae; genus Oncorhynchus; species Oncorhynchus gorbuscha. The sequence goes on from NW_025747120.1 coordinate 55,860, forward strand.
CGATTGCGCAACCAGGGTGGTAAAACCTTGGATCATTGTTACTCTAACTTCCGCGACGCATATAAGGCCCTGCCCCGCCCCCTTTCGGAAAAGCTGACCACGACTCCATTTTGCTGATCCCTGCCTACAGACAGAAATTAAAACAAGAGGCTCCCACGCTGAGGTCTGTCCAACGCTGGTCAGACCAAGCTGACTCTACACTCCAAGACTGCTTCCATCACGTGGACTGGGACATGTTTCGTATTGCGTCAGATGGGAATATTGACGAATACGCTGATTCGGTGTGCGAGTTCATTAGAACGTGCGTCGAAGATGTCGTTCCCATAGCAACGATAAAAACATTCCCTAACCAGAAACCGTGGATTGATGGCAGCATTCGCGTGAAACTGAAAGCGCGAACCACTGCTTTTAATCAGGGCAAGGTGTCTGGCAACATGACTGAATACAAACAGTGCAGCTATTCCCTCCGTAAGGCTATCAAACAAGCTAAGCGTCAGTACAGAGACAAAGTGGAATCTCAATTCAATGGCTCAGACACAAGAGGCATGTGGCAGGGTCTACAGTCAATCACGGACTACAAGATGAAATCCAGCCCAGTCACGGACCAGGATGTCTTGCTCCCAGGCAGACTAAATAACTTTTTGCCCGCTTTGAGGACAATACAGTGCCACTGACACAGCCTGCAACGGAAACATGCAGTCTCTCCTTCACTGCAGCCGAGGTGAGTAAGACATTTAAACGTGTTAACCCTCGCAAGGCTGCAGGCCCAGACGGCATCCCCAGCCGCGCCCTCCGAGCATGCGCAGACCAGCTGGCCGGTGTGTTTACGGACATATTCAATCAATCCCTATACCAGTCTGCTGTTCCCACATGCTTCAAGAGGGCCACCATTGTTCCTGTTCCCAAGAAAGCTAAGGTAACTGAGCTAAACGACTACCGCCCGTAGCACTCACTTCCGTCATCATGAAGTGCTTTGAGAGACTAGTCAAGGACCATATCACCTCCACCCTACCTGACACCTAGACCCACTCCAATTTGCTTACCGCCCAAATAGGTCCACAGACGATGCAATCTCAACCACACTGCACACTGCCTAACCCACCTGGACAAGAGGAATACCTATGTGAGAATGCTGTTCATCGACTACAGCTCGGCATTCAACACCATAGTACCCTCCAAGTCATCAAGCTCGAGACCCTGGGTCTCGACCCCGCCCTGTGCAACTGGGTACTGGACTTCCTGACGGGCCGCCCCAGGTGGTGAGGGTAGGCAACAACATCTCCTCCCCGCTGATCCTCAACACGGGGGCCCAACAAGGGTGCGTTCTGAGCCCTCTCCTGTACTCCCTGTTCACCCACGACTGCGTGGCCACGCACGCCTCAACTCAATCATCAAGTTTGCGGACGACACAACAGTGGTAGGCTTGATTACCAACAACGACGAGACGGCCTACAGGGAGGAGGTGAGGGCCCTTGGAGTGTGGTGTCAGGAAAATAACCTCACACTCAACGTCAACAAAACTAAGGAGATGATTGTGGACTTCAGGAAACAGCAGAGGGAACACCCCCTATCCACATCGATGGAACAGTAGTGGAGAGGGTAGCTAGTTTTAAGTTCCTCGGCATACACATCACAGACAAACTGAATTGGTCCACTCACACTGACAGCGTCGTGAAGAAGGCGCAGCAGCGCCTATTCAACCTCAGGAGGCTGAAGAAATTCGGCTTGTCACCAAAAGCACTCACAAACTTCTACAGATGCACAATCGAGAGCATCCTGGCGGGCTGTATCACCGCCTGGTACGGCAACTGCTCCGCCCTCAACCGTAAGGCTCTCCAGAGGGTAGTGAGGACTGCACAACGCATCACCGGGGGCAAACTACCTGCCCTCCAGGACACCTACACCACCCGTTGTTACAGGAAGGCCATAAAGATCATCAAGGACATCAACCACCGAACCACTGCCTGTTCACCCCGCTATCATCCAGAAGGCGAGGTCAGTACAGGTGCATCAAAGCTGGGACCGAGAGACTGAAAAACAGCTTCTATCTCAAGGCCATCAGACTGTTAAACAGCCACCACTAACATTGAGTGGCTGCTGCCAACACACTGTCATTGACACTGACCCAACTCCAGCCATTTTAATAATGGAAATTGATGGGAAATGATGTAAATATATCACTAGCCACTTTAAACAATGCTACCTTATATAATGTTACTTACCCTACATTATTCATCTCATATGCATATGTATATACTGTACTCTACAACATCGACTGCATCCTTATGTAACACATGTATCACTAGCCACTTTAACTATGCCACTTTGTTTACTTTGTCTACACACTCATCTCATATGTATATACTGTACTCGATACCATCTACTGTATGCTGCTCTGTACCATCACTCATTCATATATCCTTATGTACATGTTCCTTATCCCCTTACACTGTGTATAAGACAGTAGTTTTGGAATTGTTAGTTAGATTACTTGTTGGTTATCACTGCATTGTCGGAACTAGAAGCACAAGCATTTCGCTACACTCGCATTAACATCTGCTAACCATGTGTATGTGACAAATAAAATTTGATTTGATTTTGATTTGATTTGATGGATCTCGCCTCGTCTCCCTAGGCAGACAGGTTGCCTCCCACAATATAAACAAGACGAGAACGCCCCAGGCAAGCTCAATCAAGCACAGCTATGTCTTGTATTTGAAATATACTAAACTTGGGGCTGCTGACATCTCTTACTGCCATTGTGGCTCTGTGCTCCCAGCCTGTTGCTTGAATAGTGTGTAAGGAGTTTTGGTACTGTGACAGTACAGATACACATTTCAATGTCACAACGGATTAATACACTTTTATTTAAAGGGAGTTTCATTTTGAAAACTCCTCATAAATGATGTTGAATACATGTGTTATAAAGGTTGTTATGCATGATATTGAAACTGTCATAGAGGTGTTATGACTGGTTTCATGAGGTGTTATGTATAGCTCCATGTATAATGTTACCCAAATATCAATATTTAGGCTGGAATTCAATTTGCACATAAAAGTTATACCACACTGCACTTTCAGAAGTGAGTTTGAGCAAAAGCAGTGTTCAGTTTCCTGCATGTGCTCACAGCCATTCATCAAATATGGTCGTGTTTCCTCTCAAATGTATTCATCTAGATTGATGACAGTTGGGGCTTTCAAGTCTTCTTCCTGTGCTGAGCTCATAGGTGGGAGAACTATACATGTACACAATGCATAACCGCAGAGCTTCACAGTTTAGTAGCCTATAGGAAATAGTCCTCCTCACATGATTTAACATTAGGGTGATATGCTAGAGCAGGTCATGTGGATCAATACATAAGTAAAACCATGAAGACCAGCTGGTACTTGATTTGGATATTCATTCTCACACTGATGATCAGCACTGGTAAGTGGTGAATTTCCATTGAGGGGTTTCCTCCGGGGACTGAGGTTAAAACTAGGTTTTTAGGAACACAATAAAAGTTGTGTTTGGCTTTGTTGGAAAATAAAATATATTGATGTTCATTTATCCATTCAATCATATCGCCTGCAAATACCAAAAGGTTACCATTAATACACAATGGAGGTTATGAGTAACTTGCATGAGTTTTAATCCATTACCCTCACTAACCCACAACCGTCTCTCCAGCCCGTCAGGAGGTGATGTACATAAAGGGCTCAGAGGGGCAGTCAGTGGATCTCTCCTGTACACCTGAGCAGACAGGTGGAGCCCCTGTCAGTCTCTACCTGACCCGCAGGTGTGTCCGGCCTGAGAGGGAGGTGCTGTTCATGGCCAAGGACCGGAGTCCGGGACGGTGAGGTTAACCGGCTATACAAAGATCGTCTGAAGGTCACAGGCGGATTGAACTCTGACCTGCTCAACGTGACCATAGCCCATCTACAGCGCACAGACACAGGCCTGTACCTATGTGAGTTTGTCTACACAGCTGACCCCTCTGATCGAACAGGCTCCGGCAGTCTGGAATACTTCCTGTTTGTTGAAGGGACAGGTACGTGATCATGATTTGGCTATAGCACTGAGAAGGAACTATCAGTGGTCACCAACCGTGGTACTGGAGTTACTGAGAGTGACGGCTATAAGCCCTGTTCATCCTATGTGTCCACATTCTCATTGGGGAATTCCGACCTGAGTTAAATGCAAGTGAATGGAACACAATTTCCTTTTTATGCTCTGTTACCTCCACGTATTCTGACCTTAAATGTAAGCATGAGAATAGAATGCTATTCACCCGCTATTCGTTTGGGTGGAGATCAATGAATTAAGGTGTGGCGGAGATGTGTCTACAGATAATCTGCATTCTGACCTTGATTTAGGGATTTATTCCATTTGTAAAGCTTAAGTGTTTGTTACAGATTCCGCGATATAAATGTAAAGGTCATTTTCGATTGAGCCGACATATGCAGCGTTTACCGTGAATGCAGTCTGGAATACCATCACGGACAACTTACATTTGTTTAGCTAATTAGCAACTTTACAACTACTTACTACTTTCTAACTACATAGCATGTTAGCTAACCATCCTCTAACCTTAACCCCTAAACCATAGCCTAGCTAACGTTAGTCACCTAGCTAACGTTAGCCACAACAAATTGTAATTCGTAACATATCATACGAAATGGATAATAGACATCTACAAATGAATACATACCTTACAAAACATATCATACTAATTGGAGTGTCCTGGATTTACAATTACTATGTATTTGGATAAAAGTGTGTGGTGTTGATTGTGCAGAGAGTGTGTGTCAGTGCTCCAGCTACCCCCCACTGATCTACACCATCTCTGCAGCAGCTGGCCTGCTTCTCCTCGTCCTCATCTGCCTGTGTGCAGTAGAGTGTGTAAGTAGCCTAATCAACCCGAATCTTACCACCATACCAAAACCAAGTATGTTCTTGTCGAAATTTAAAGGAAGGGGCAGTCCTCACTGTTACTCTCGGGAATTACTTCAGTTTATTTTTCAGACACATGATGAACATTGTTTCCACATCTAATTTTAGTCAGGTATAAAGTCATGAGTAAATTTGTCAGTATAAAAAGTATGCCTCATATCCATTTCAGGCTAAGCTGAGAAAACGTCATAAAACACAAGCCCCCATTCCCATCTATGAGGAAATGAACAGTGGGTGTCGAGCTGGAAGTGCCCAAAATAACCATCCCGTGCCTACACACCTGGAGAAACAGAGTCCCCTGTGTACGCCAACCCCCAGGCCAGACAAGCACAGGAGAACCACTACGCCAGCCCCAGACAGATCACTCTGAAGCCTGGCTTGAACCACAGAGGGTGGTGTCATGCCCCCTAATGTTTTTAAAGGGGGAGTGGATGGCAGAAATAACAGTACCAGAGTTCCAGATATACATGTTCTAACCCACTCTGACAGGTGGTGGGAAAGAGTTTGACTGTCATCATTGCTTTTCAAGTGTGTGCAAGATCGTAAACTATTGGTCCCCACCTCACCTCTCTTTTCTGCAGTGTCAGGAGTCACCCAACTATGGTTGCCCAACAAACCCACCAACAGGATGAGAATGGAAAATACTGAGAGCTAGTACAGGTCACAGTGCCTGTATGCCCTCAGAACAGGTAGGAAAACTCCAATCTGCAAACTAATTGACAAACATCAACATCAAGCATGATGCCCTCAGCTAACAGGATCTAATAGGGAAAACTCATTGTTTCAATCTGCAAACTAATTGACAAATCATTCAACTTTAAATCTCCAAGCATCAAGAACTGACCACAACACCCTTTAACAGACCAGAAAAAAACTGCAATTTTATTAATAGATGAGAAATGTCAAGCTCCATAGTGACAATCTGAATACACAGTATAGCCAAAACATTGTTTTAGCGATGACAATCGAATACACAGCTTAGCCATTTAACAATCACATTCTACGATGGCGTGATGAGAAAGAGATACATGATGATCTGAAAATAGCATGATGTCAATCTGAATACAAGCCACTGACTCTTTAAATCTCAATCTGAATACACAGACATTTTTCAATCTGAATTAATATGTCAATCTACAGCATAGCCATGTAGCGTGATGACAATCTGAATACACAGCATAAAGCGTGATGCATCTGAATACACAGCATAGCCATGTAGCATGATGTCAATCTGAATCAGCATAGCCGTAGCATGATGTCAATCTGAATACAGTATAGCCATCGTGATCCCAAGCAAAAGGCGTGATGTCAACAATAAGCATAGCCATGTAGCGTGATGTCAATCGACCGATGAATCATACACAGTATAGCCATGTAGCGTGATGTCAGTCAGATACACAGGTAGCAGGCGTGATGTCAATCTGAATACACAGCATAGCCATGTAAGCGATGACAATCTGAATACACAGTATAGCCGTAATAGCGTGATGTCAATCTTACACAGCATAGCCATGTAGCGTGATGTCAATCTGAATACACAGCATAGCCGTGATGCAATCTGAATACACAGCATAGCCAGCACGATGTCAATCTGAATACACAGTATAGCCATGTAGCGTGATGACAATCTGAATACACAGCCGATGACAATCTATCTGAATACACAGCATAGCATAGCCATGTAGCGTGATGTCAATCTGAATACACAGTATAGCCATGTAGCGTGATGTCAATCTGAATACACAGCATAGCCATGTAGCGTGATGTCAATCTGAATACACAGCTTAGCCATGTAGCGTGATGTCAATCTGAATACAGCATAGCCATGCATAGCCGTGATGTCAATCTGCCATGTAGCGTGATGTCAGCATAGCCATGTAGCGTGATGTCAATCTGAATACACAGCATAGCCATGTAGCGTGATGTCAATCTGAATACACAGCATAGCCATGTAGCGTGATGTCAATCTGAATACACAGCATAGCCATGTAGCGTGATGTCAATCTGAATACACAGCATAGCCATGTAGCGTGATGTCAATCTGAATACACAGCATAGCCATGTAGCGTGATGTCAATCTGAATACACAGCATAGCCATGTAGCGTGATGTCAATCTGAATACACAGTATAGCCATGTAGCGTGATGTCAATCTGAATACACAGCATAGCCATGTAGCGTGATGTCAATCTGAATACACAGCATAGCCAAGCGTGATGTCAATCTGAATTAAAAAGCCAGATGTTGGAGTCTTGGGGTGGGGGGTAGGCCTACCCAACCAAATAAAAACAGTGGATCCCAAAACCCCTGCATAAAATGCACCTTGTACCCATCAAGCCCCCAAATTTGTGCATAGATCATGATCCTTTACAACCAGCTAGTTTAAAAAACATCCTCCAAATAAATCGGCGTCCAGTTATTTCCCCTGTTCTTTAATACCAGACATAGAGAGAATGACAGAGGAAAGAGAGTAATGCACAATGGTCCTTATTCAGTCAGGACAGGACTTCTAAGAAAATACAATAAAGATTCAAAACATGCAGAATTTGCATGTTCTTTCACGGTCATTTTTGTAACAATCAAAATCAAATGATAATTTTGTTTTTAAATGTAAAGCAATTTTAATAAAAATGTATATAAAGCACTCCATTTTTTGTAAGTTCATTTAAAGCCCATTATTTGGTTAATATGTACAGTGCCTTCATAAAGTATTCACACCCTTGACTTTTTCCACATTTTGTTGTTACTTAGTGGGATTTTTTGGCAATGATATACACTTTGAAATGAGAGAATTGTGTAAAAAAAATCTAATATTTGTGCAAAATTCATGAAAAATAAAAACACTAATATATGTTGATGAGATAAGTATTCAACCCCCTGAGTCAATACATGTTAGAATCACCTTTAGTCTGAGTAAGTCTTTCCACACCTGGATTGTGCAACATTTGTCCATTATTCTTTAGAATCCTTCAAGCTCTGTCAAATTGTTTGTTGATCAATGTTAGACAACCATTTTTAGGTCTTGCCATTCAAGCAGATTTAAGTCAAAACTAACTCGGCCACTCTGGAACATTCACTGTATGCAACTCCAGCATAGATTTGGCCTCGTGTTTTAGGTTATTGTCCTGCTGAAGGTGAATTCCTCCCCAGTGTCTAGTCTAGTGGAAAGCAGACTGACCAAGGTTTTCATATATAATTTTAACAATTACAAGCATACCCATAACAAGATGCAGCCATCACTGCTTGAAAATATGGAGGGTGGTACTCTCAAACATAACACTTTGTATTCAGGGCAAAAGTTTTTGCTTTGCCACATTTTTGAAGTATTACTTTAGTGCCTTGTGGCAAACAGGATACATGTTTCAGAATATTTTGATTCTATACAGGCTTCCTTCTTTTCACCCTGTCAATGAGGTTAGTAATTGTGAAGTAACTACAATGTTAGTGATCCATCCTCAGTTTCCTCCTGTCATAGCCACTATACTCTGTAACTGTTTTAATGTCTCCATTGTCCTCATGGTGAAATCCCTGAGCAGTTTCCTTCCTCTCCGGCAACGCATGTTAGGAAGGACGCCTGTATCTCTGTAGTGACTGGGTGCATTGAGACACCATCCAAAAGTGTAATTAATAACCACCATGCTCAAGGGATATTCTATGCCTGTTTTATTTTTTTACCCATCTACCAATAGGTGGCCTTCTTTGCGAGTGGAAAACCTCCCTGTTCTTTATGGTTGAAATTCACTGCTGACTAAAGATAATTGTGTGTATGGGGTACAAAGATGAGGTTGTCATTCAAAAATCATGTTAAACACTATTACTGCACACAGAGTCCATGCAACTTGTGTGACTTAAGCACATTTTACTCCTGAATGTTTTTAGCTTTCCATAACAAAGGAGTTGAATACTTATTGAATTTAGAAATGTAGAAAATCAAATTCCACTTTGACGTTGGGGTATTGTGTGTAGGCCAGTGACCAAAATAAATCTACATTTAATCCATTTTAAATTCAGGCTATAACAACAACATTTGGTAAAAGTCAAGGGGTGTGCATACTTTCTGAAGGCCCTGTAAACTGCTACGGATTTAAAAACAAAGGATATTTTCTCTCTTTCTGAAAGTCATAAGTTTTCAGTGCTTCATTTTTTAAAATCATTTTTGTTCTTCGTACATTAAAATGAGTGGAGTTGGAACTCTGGAACCCTGGCCTTCCTGAGACAAGATCCCTTTATGTGCAAGATAGTGAGCAATTATGGTTTTTTTAAAGTTTTTTTTTTACAAAGGAAAAATGTAATAAAAACGCACAGGCTTTAGATAGTCCATGAAATCAACATAGAACAAAAGATGTCAAGGTCAAATATAACATGACAACACTGTTGGATCCCAGAGTTCTGAAAGTAGCACAATATTAAAAATCTTCATTCTGTAAAGTGTTTTTGTTATTCTTTTAAAAATGGAAGTATGTCCTTTTTTTTTTTTTCTCCAACATTTTCGTAAGTTAATTCATTTTCCTCGAACTTCAGACAAACAAACATGGCTGTAAACCGTCAGTGGCCTTGCAGAAAACAAGCAGACATAACGCATGAGATTTGAACAAAAATGAAACTGAACAAAAGCTAACAAACCAAAAAGGTAGGCACCTCTGAAGTGAGCCTTGTAATCAACCCTCCTTCTGATGTCTTGTCCTTCGGTTTCTCCCTGAATAGACAGGGAGAGCTACAAGTCTCTCTACCCAAACTCTATGGCCACAGAGGTCTTCAAAAATACTTTTTTGTTACTTTTTTCAATATTTGTTTTTTTGTTGCTTTGTATACTTTTAAAGTTTATAATCTGAAAAGAATGGTGCAATACTTATACTTAATAATCCATATTTGTTCTTGGATTATTCCACAATGAAAACCACTACAAGGTATATAAACATATTACAGATTAAAAACACTTATTTTCTTAAGTCCTTGAGTAAACATTTACACGTGAAGTCGCCGTCTGCCCCCAGTATTTTATCTGGCGTTGTTCGATTAGCTTGAGGGGAGGACTGACACTCAGTGCAACGCTAGGTCTAATAACAATTAACATCACAATATACTTTGATAAGCCAAAATAAAACATAAAACTAATATACTGAATAGAAATCAAATGAAAAAGCGGAGATAATTCCCGCTGTAAATCACAGGCTCACAATCGTTTGAAACCTCATACACACAGTCTGTCAAACAGACACATCCATCCACCCACCCATGAACCATACAGTACAGGCAACCTTGTGCAAACACTCAGATACAACAGATGTCATTTAGCCTTTTTTTTATACCAATCTTTGTTTTTAACAATCCTCATTTTCAGATTTAGTTCACTCAGAACAGATATTCTCAAATATCCAGGAAGTGTATGAATGAGACAAAATTATTACAAAGTGTTCACATTACAATATTGGCGCTTCTTTTGATTCAAGTATTTGTATTCTTTATTTTTGTATTACTCTGATATGTTAATATTATATTTATCTTCTGGGGGAAATATACAGAGAAGGAGAATACATAGGGGTAAGGTTGGACCTGGGGCAGAGAGAGGCGGGTTTAGGGTAAAGTGGAAAGAGAAACCTAGCTGTATACATATGCACACTTGGATGTATACATGTATATAAAACTAGCATGTGCATATTCAACCCAGGCCCTTGACAAAGATTTGTTTTCTTGTTTTCCTCTTGAAATGGGGTCCCTACCCCAGAACCTACTCTGGTCCATGATTGAGAAGCATACTTTGCTTAAACTCCAGTTGCCTTTGAGTGATTTAAAAGGAGATTCTCTTGACTTCCTACACCAGTCATCCATGGTGTATATTGGTGGGTCAATAAGGTGGGGTAGGGGTGGGTAGAGTGACAGGTGGGCTCTCAGTGCTCGTGCTGCACAGAGAATCCTGGGACGCCTCTGAGACTTGACCCCCCCCTAATCCCTTTTTTGTGACCCTATTCCAGTCTGTAGCCTCGAGAGCCCAGCGTGGAGCAAAACAATTCAGGTTTTCAGAAATAGGCAATTAGTGATTGTTGCTAATGTCACACGACAATGACATCTGAAAAACAACTCTTGGAAGAGGCCTTTCCCCTTTTAAGACTTGGTACCGAACAAAACTGTGAGGTGTGTCCTGGCCCTGCTGATACGGTGGGCCCCACCTGGACCCTAACCCAAAAACCCAGATCTGGGGCAATGTTCTGTGGGTGGTGCACTCGAGGCTGGAGGTCAGAAACAAACAGCATCAACACAGTGTTCCAGAAGAAAGCCCCAGTCAGAGGGCCACAGTTGGGGGGAAAAGGCTTGCAGAGACAGAACGAGGCCTCTCAGCCAAGGAGTGCACAGCAAAAAACATACTGTAGGACTTTTTGAAAACACTTTTTTTGTACTTTAGTTTCTACTTTTTGCCCCCAAAAAAAAGATAACATGTTTTTGGTTTTATAAAAGGTGTACCCAATGTGACCCATCAACAGTACACACAAGACTGCCTGTTTTCTTTTGACAGCTGGGACAAGGGACTGCCTCATATGTCCTGGCCCAAATATTACCCCCTCCTCCCACCCCACATTCCTCCATGACCCATGTGCCTTTAAGTCTAGGATTTAGGAGGAAATGTAGTCTCAAAACTACTGAATCTTGGAAATTGAAGGCTCATTTGACAGCAGAGACAACTCAATGGTAAATGGCAGGGCTGAAGTATATATTTTAGTCCAGTTGGCACATGACACATGAGGAAGGACTCCCAGAAACCCCCATCCCCACCACTCATACTTCTCATACCACTCAGCAGTTCATTATTAGTGTTACCTAAAAGCTCTTGAAATCATCATAATGAAGAACTGTACTTTACAGATGTACTTTACACAATGCTAGAGCGCCAACAGGGGAAAGCAGAGTCCACTCAGTGGTCCTCCTGAGGCGTGTATGTATGAGGGATATCAGTGAGACTGAATTACAAACACACCACAGTGATGGGACAGTGGGGAGGGTAGTTGGGAGTCAGCCCAGTGCTGGCTGGTAAGAAAAAATGCCAAGGGGGTGGAAAGGAGAGGGTTAGACAATTGGCAGATGGTTGGTGGACTGATGGTTGATGGTTCTGAGCCGCGAACCTCTGTCTTTGCATAGAAATCGAGTGCTGCGTCAGTTTTATTGGTATTCAGGGTGACGGAGAGGGATAGTGGTTAGGAGTCTGTCCTAGACAGCCTATGGAAAATAAAGCACCAGTGTGGGAATGAGGGGCCTGACTGGGTGGAGGATGTGTATGTGTGTGTGTGGAGCGGACAACATGAGGATGGGAAGGAGAGGCGGTGGGCTGGGCGGCAGAGGCTGAGAGAGAGTCAGGCTCAGGCAGCAGAGCTGAGGTGGGCTGGGCCAGCAGAGGCTGGGGTGGGCTGAGTGTGGGGGGCTCGGGCAGGTGGGCTGGGCAGCAGAGGCTGAGAGAGAGGCGGGTGGGCTGGGCAGCAGGCTGAGGGAGTGGGCTGGGCAGCAGGAGCTGAGAGAAGAGTGAGCGGTGGGCAGGCAACAGAAGGTTGAGAGAGAGGTGGAGCAGGGGGCAGCAGAAGGTTGAGAGAGAGGGTGGGCTGGGCAGCAGAGGCTGAGAGAGAGGGTGGGCTGGGCAGCAGAGGCTGAGAGAGAGGGGGAGCAGAGCAGGTCGGGTAGATTGATACCCTCAATCTCACTCATGATCTGACTATACATTAGAACCATTAGGTCCGCTCCTGAACCAAAACACTGACTGTCCAACAACCACACCAAATGAACCACCCCCACTGAGATCTGCAGTGTCCGTATCCATAACATTCCTGTGGTGGGCTGCGTTTGCTGAGGTGCGCGTCGAACCAGAAGTATTTTAGCTTCTGCTTACGAGCAGTAAGAGCAGGGGACAGGAGAGCAGCTGAACACTGCATGGAGCCGTTGAAAAAACATCCGTAAAAATCATTGTAATCATCATAAAACAAACATCAACAACAGCAAGTTTGACAAAAACTAAAATAACAACTCTGGAGATTTTTCCAGAAATGAAAATAATAAACCAAAAAAATTGAACCCCCCAAAAATTAACACAATTCAAAAACCTCTCCATCTCTGGCTAAAGTGATCCTTGCATGAGAGACAGAGATAGATGGATAGAGTGGAGGTGATGAACAACAGAGAGTGGGATAGAGTGGAGGTGATGAACAGAGAGTGGGATAGAATGGAGGTGATGAACAGAGAGAGGAATAGAGTGGAGGTGATG
>NW_025747121.1:0-7500 GCF_021184085.1 Oncorhynchus gorbuscha
GAGGAGGCATCAGGCTGTGAAATAGGCCTCAGAATACAGAATAGCATGAATGGATAGATAGAGCTGTCTGATAAATGAGACGGCAGTTTCATGGGGAACATAAAGAAACAGGTATCAGGATCCCTGTGGAATCAGTGTAAAAAAAAAAAAAAGGGGTGAAAGCAGTCAGTCATTTGCCTCCAGATGTACAGTCAGCTGGGTCAGAGATGGCTTGGCCACATGCTAAGCAGGTAATCCAGCTAACTCTCAGAAATGGAACACTGTTTCATATTGAAGCTACTGTATATATTGAAATTCAACATTCCACATGTTTTGAGTCACAGTGACAGACATGAATTGAGCATCATTTCTGTATTTATTTTGTGTTATCACATGATCTGTATGGAGATATTAATGTGTGTACACAATCACACAGCCCAATGCACAATTCTAAAAGACATCATGTACATATACACAAAACAATCCTGCAAAGCAATTGGTATTTTCTAACGATTTCAAACAAGGTTCTCCACAGCATCTGTGAGAATCAATGGATGGTGTAATTGTGTATTGATGGATTTTGTAAATGTCCTCCACCCCCAAAAAAAAAAAATTATGTTGTGTTTATTATGATGTGGGTTCTTCTTATGATGTAAAAAAGGATAAGTTATTGTTGCTTATTTGTCATTTAAACCGTTGTTAATGTAAAAGTCATACGTAGTGCATTCTCTCTGTAACAGGTCGAAGACGTTATGTGAAGATTCTAAAGGAAGATTCTAAAGGACTGTTCATTTGGTTCTGAACATTGGGATTTTACAAATAATATAGTTTACTGTACAAAACACTGTCTTTAGAATGTGTGTTATATGTTGTTTTTCTCATTTATTTATTTTAATTTAAACATGCAATGTTTGTGGGATTATGAGTTTGACTAATTAAAACCTTCTAAAATTAACCTTTTCGGGCAGGTGGGTTCTTCTCAATGATACAATAGCTTTCATAATTAGATGGAGAACAAGATCTTTTGGGGTCCTCCCATAGCATCTTCATAACCACAATATGCATGGATGAGCACAGTAGAATGGAGTTTGAAGATTGACAATGCATATCACATATAATCTAAGGATGGACCCTAGAAGTGTATCTCTAGCTATGTTTATACCTGGTGCTAACATGTGGTTGTCATTATCCCATCGAGATGATCCAATCACTATCCGATCAAGATTTATCACGTCTATGCTTGTCATTAAAACACATATTTTACGGTCAAAAGTAGTGTGTTTGAGTGTGTCTAGTGAATAGTGTGCCATTATGGACGCAGACAGACGTTGGTTATCCTAACGGTGCTGTGAATTAAGGAATACGATTAGCAAAACAATAAGGAAATCTCTATCTCTGTAAAGAGACAGGACCTTATTTATCTCTCGCTGAAACAGAGTTTACATCTATCTATAGAGTACATCTATCTATAGTTAACATCTAGTTACATCTATCTATAGAGTACATCTATCTATAGTTAACATCTAGTTACCTCTATCTATAGTTTACATCTATCTATAGTTAACATCTAGTTACATCTATCTATAGAGTACATATATCTATAGATTACATCTATCTATAGTTTACATCTATCTATAGTTTACATCTATCTATAGTTTACATCTATATATATAGTTTACATCTATCTATAGAGTAGTTTACATCTATATATATATATAGTTTACATCTATATATATAGTTTACATCTATCTATAGAGTAGTTTACATCTATCTATAGTTTACATACATCTATCTATAGTTTACATCTATCTATAGAATAGTTTACATCTATATATAGTTTACATCTATCTATAGTTTACATCTATCTATAGTTTACATCTATCTATAGTTTACATCTATCTATAGTTTACATCTATCTATAGAGTAGTTTACACCTATCTATAGAGTAGTTTACATCTATCTATACTTTACATCTATCTATAGAGTAGTTTACACCTATCTATAGAGTAGTTTACATCTATATATAGTTTACATCTATCTATAGAGTAGTTTACATCTATATATAGTTTACATCTATCTATAGTTTACATCTATCTATAGAGTAGTTTACATCTATATATAGAGTAGTTTACATCTATCTATAGAGTAGTTTACATCTATCTATAGAGTAGTTTACATCTATATATAGTTTACATCTATCTATAGTTTACATCTATCTATAATTTACATCTATCTATAGAGTAGTTTACATCTATCTATAGTTTACATCTATCTATAGTTTACATCTATCTATAGTTTACATCTATCTATAGTTTACATATATCTATAGAGTACATCTATCTATAGTTTGCATCTATCTATAGAGTAGTTTACATCTATCTATAAGCAAATTATTGGCACCCGTTTTCAATAGTTCAGCACGCTCCCCTTGTAAGGATAATGACACAGAGACTTTTTCTAAAATGTTTTATGAGATTGGAGAACAAACACATTGTGATGAGATCTTAGAACAGTCCTCCATACAGAATCTTTCCAGATCCTTGATATCCTTCATCTTCCCTTATGGACTTCCCTCTTCAATACAAACCACAGCTTTTCAATGGGGTTTAAATCCAGAGATTGAGATGACGATTTCAAAATGTTGATTTTGTGGTGAATTAACCGTTTCTTTGTGGAATTTGATTTGCTTGGGGTTAGAGGTCGTCTATGTTGTCTCGTTTACTTTATATGAAGAATTTGAAATTATTTATACTTATACTTTTGTTACCTAAGTGTATTTTAAACCAAATTTTTTTAGACTTTTACTCAAGTAGTACTTTACGTGGTCCTTCTGTAGCTCAGTTGGTAGAGCATGGCGCTTGTAACGCCAGGGTAGTGGGTTCGATTCCCGGGACCACCCATACGTAGAATGTATGCACACATGACTGTAAGTCGCTTTGGATAAAAGCGTCTGTTAAATGGCATATATTATTATTATTATTACTTAAGTACTTTTCTAATAAGGTATCTTTAGTTTTACTCAAGTATGACAATTGGGTACTTTTTCCACCACTGCTATTTTCATTTTATTTATTTTATTTTATTTAACTAGGCATGTCAGTTAAGAACAAATTCCTATTTACAATGACAGCCTACCATGAAAATATAGGACAACACACACATCAGGACAAGAGACAACACTATATAAAGAGAGACCTAAAGATGGCAACATAGCATGGCAGAA
Organism: Oncorhynchus gorbuscha; assembly: GCF_021184085.1. NCBI lineage: Eukaryota > Metazoa > Chordata > Actinopteri > Salmoniformes > Salmonidae > Oncorhynchus > Oncorhynchus gorbuscha. The sequence continues at coordinate 3,203 of NW_025747121.1, forward strand.
ACACATGACAACACAGCATGGTAGCGACACAACATGACAACAACATCGTAGCAACACAACATGGCAGCACCACAACATGGCAGCACCACAACATGGTAGCAGCACAAAACAGGGTACAAACTGCAGCTAGCGACTGGAAAGAGCTGCAACAAACACTCAAACTGGACAGTTCTTTAACTCTCTTCATTCAAAAACTCAATCATGGACACTTACTGACAGTTGTGGCTGCTTTGCGTGATGTATTGTTGTCTCTACCTTCTTACCAATTTCTGTTGTCTGTGACCAATAATGTTTGTGACCAATTCACCCATATTTTGAACACAAGTTTACAACATCTGTCGTTACGGAGTTCATCAAAAGATTACCTAAAAAAATATTATAATGAAAAAACAATATGACATGTGCCCACCCCAAACCGTAACTAGTCTAAACTGCTCAACGTCTCTTTGACCCATCAACTTGAAACTGATTGGCTTACAGGACACCAAAAATAAGGTCTAACACAACATGTGTTAATATTGCCAAAAACATGGAAACAGGAAGCAATTCAGTTGTGAACCTAAACACTGTTTGCATTTATGCAAAGACCTCTCAAGCATAGGTTGACTAAAAGTGATAAGAAATGCAATATATGCAGAAAACCCAAGACGTTATTCTGAGTCGTCACTGTCTGGGGAAGTCATTAACCCTGCCCATTACCACAATTTGTCTTCTTAAAATCTCATTTTAAACCTCATCCTAAATCGTACCTTAACCACACTGCTAATCTTATGCCAACCCAAACCTTAAATTGAAGACCAAAATGCTCATTTTTATTTTAGAAAATGTTAACGATATAGCTATTTTTGAATTTGCCTCTCGCCCATCTAGTGGCATCCTTAATTATGGAGCCAAACTTCGAACTGAATGGCCCCACAGGCCACTATAATAAGCACCTACATTTAAAAGCTCAGTCCTGCCACTCTTTTGATGTAGAGCTACTAGGGTAAATAAAGTCCTGTTCACAATTTTGTTTTTCAAATCGGTTTTGGAATACTTGACTGTCCAAAACAGCAAGTTACAAGTGAACAAATCAGATTTGACCGTAGTCATTTCCTGACATGGCTAGGCTAGTTGTCATGGTGACGGCGAGTGTGTGTGCAGTAGGGGTGTAACGGACCGTAGTTGACCCCCCCCCCACGGTTCGGCAGGCATGTTTAACCGTCATAGTGGTAAATACAGTTTCACTGACACTGTTACTTTATAAAGGACCTGTCGTTGCAACACCAATATAATCTAAGCCAGATGTGGCCGTACACAAGCCACAATTAAGTCACGAAGATAATGGTGGCGCACGGCCAAATGGATTTAATCCTCTTACGTAGGAAGGAGGGAACATGTCTGGTGGAAATGTAGAAATACTGATGTCCTGAACAAGAAGGGCAGTTCTTCCATGGAGTTGCACAAGCTCCGGTATCTGAGAAATATTTCATTCAATATTTCCATGACACTGTCTATAGAATACATATATCTATAGTTTACATCTATATCTATAGTTTACATCTATCTATAGTTTACATCTATCTATAGTTTACATATATCTATAGAGTACATCTATATCTATAGTTTACATCTATATCTATAGTTTACATCTATCCATAGTTTACATCTATCTATAGTTTACATATATCTATAGAGTACATCTATCTATAGTTTACATCTATCTATAGTTTACATCTATATCTATAGTTTACATCTATCTATAGTTTACATCTATCTATAGTTTACATCTATCTATAGTTTACATATATCTATCGATTACATATATCTATAGAGTACATCTATCTATAGAGTACATCTATCTATAGTTTACATCTATCTATAGTTTACATATATCTATAGAGTACATCTATCTATAGAGTACATCTATCTATAGAGTACATCTATCTATAGTTTACATATATCTATAGTTTACATATATCTATAGAGTACATATATCTATAGTTTACATATATCTATAGTTTACATCTATCTGTAGTTTACATCTATCTATAGTTTACATCTATCTATAGTTTACATATATCTATAGTTTACATCTATCTATAGTTTACATATATCTTGTCACACCCTGACCATAGTTTGCTTTGTATATTTCTATGTTTTGGTTGGTCAGGGTGTGATCTGAGTGGGCATTCTATGTTGGATGTCTTGTTTGTCTATTTCTATGTCTGGCCTGATATGGTTCTCAATCAGAGGCAGGTGTTAATCATTGTCTCTGATTGGGAACCATATTTAGGTAGCCTGGGATTCACTGTGTGTTTGTGGCTGATTGTTCCTGTCTCTGTGTTTTGCACCAGACAGGGCTGTTTTAGGTTTTCCACGTTTGTTGTTTTGTTAGTTTATTTGTGTTGAGTTTCTTTATTAAAGTACAATGAATAACAACCACTGCATTTTGGTCCACCTCTACTTCACCTAAAGAACACCGTTACAGAATCACCCACCACAACAGGACCAAGCGGCGTGGTAACGAGCAGCAGCAGCAGCAGCAGCAGCAGCAGTGGGAGAGGCTGCACTAGAATATGGACTATACTACTTGGGAGGAAATAGACAGGTGGGCGGTCGACCCAGGGAGAGTGCCGGAGCCCGCCTGGGATTCAATGGAGCAGTGCGCGGAAGGTTACAGGAGAATGATGTTGGTGAAACAAGAACGGTGGCGTGGACGGAAGCCCGAGAGTCAGCCCCAAAAATGTTTTGGAGAGGGGGCACAGGGGGAGTGTGGCAGAGTCAGGAGTCAGACCTGAGCCAATTCCCCCCGTTTATTGTGAGGAGCCAAGGAGGAGCTCAGAACCAGAGCTGGTGTTGGAGGTGAGCGAAGCAGAGACTGTGAAGGAGTTGGGGAAATTGGGGGAGAGAATTATGAGGGAGTTGCTGGTTTGGTGCATGAGGCATGACATTCGCCCGATGGAGCGTGTCAGGGATTTAATGGCACCTGGGTCAGCTCTCCATACTCATCCTGAGGTGCGTGCTAGGGGTCTGGTGAAGAATGTGCCAGCCTCACGCACCAGGCCTCCTGTGTATCTCCCTAGCCTTGCACGTCCTGTGCCATCTCAGCACTACAGTGGTCCTAGCAGTGCTAACCGTGGTGGGCGTGGTGCTGGTCAGGCACCGTGTTATGCGGTGGTTCGCACGGTGTCCCCAGTACGCGTGCTTAGCCCGGTGCGCTACATCAAAGCTTCCAACATCTGCCGGGCTAGGGTGAAGATCCAGCCAGGGCGGTTGGTGCCAGCCCTGCTCTCAAGATCTCCAGTATGCCTTTGGGTTCCGGTCCATCCAGTGCCACCTCCACACACAAGCCCTCCGGTGGCAGCTCCCCGCACCAGGCTTCCTGTGCGTGTCCTCGGCCCAGTACCACCAGTGCCAGCACCACGCATCAGGCCTACAGTGCGTTCCACCTGTCCGGCGCTGCTGCCGGAGCCCCTCTGTCCCGAGCAGCTGCCCCTCAGTCCAGTGTCATTAAGTAGGGTCGCTGTAGCTAGGAGGCCACGGAAGAGGACAAGGTGGGGGACTAAGACTACGGTGAAGTGGGGGCCACGTCCAGCACCAGAGCCGCCACCGCGGACAGATGCCCACCCAGACCCTCCCCAATAGGTTCAGGTTTTGCGGCCTGAGTCCGCACCTTGGGGGGGGGGTTACTGTCACACCCTGACCATAGTTTGCTTTGTATGTTTCTATGTTTTGTTTGGTCAGGGTGTGATCTGAGTGGGCATTCTATGTTGGATGTCTTGTTTGTCTATTTCTATGTCTGGCCTGATATGGTTCTCAATCAGAGGCAGGTGTTAGTCATTGTCTCTGATTGGGAACCATATTTAGGTAGCCTGGGATTCACTGTGTGTTTGTGGGTGATTGTTCCTGTCTGCGGTTTTGCACCAGACAACGTTTGTTGTTTTGTTAGTTTATTTGTGTTCAGTTTCTTTATTAAAGTACAATGAATAACAACCACTCTGCATTTTGGTCCGCCTCTACTTCACCTAAAGAACACCGTTACACATCTATAGTTTACACATATCTATAGTTTACACATATCTATAGTTTACACATATCTATAGTTTACACATATCTATAGTTTACACATATCTATAGTTTACACATATCTATAGTTTACACATATCTATAGTTTACACATATCTATAGTTTACACATATCTATAGTTTACACACATCTATAGTTTACACACATCTATAGTTTACACACATCTATAGTTTACACATATATATATAGTTTACACACATCTATAGTTTACACACATCTATAGTTTACAC
>NW_025747121.1:10000-69015 GCF_021184085.1 Oncorhynchus gorbuscha
ATATTAAGCATATTGCTGTATATAGTAGTTAGAATGTAATGTATGACAGTAGTCTATGTGACCTGCATTAACAACACAATTTACTGACCATTATAAGCCCAGAGAGAGAGAGAGAGAGAGGCCATTACAAGCCTATAGAGAGAGGCCATTACAAGCTTATAGAGAGAGGCCATTACAAGCTTATAGAGAGAGGCCATTACAAGCCTATAGAGAGAGGCCATTACAAGCCTATAGAGAGAGGCCATTACAAGCCTATAGAGAGAGGCCATTACAAGCTTATAGAGAGAGGCCATTACAAGCCTATAGAGAGAGACCATTATAAGTCCATAGAGAAAGAGAGACCATTATAAGTCCTTAGAGAGAGAGAGAGTGAGAGAGAGAGAGAGAGAGAGAGAGAGAGAGAGAGAGAGAGAGAGAGAGAGAGAGAGAGAGAGAGAGAGAGAGAGAGAGAGAGAGAGAGGGAGAGAGAGAGAGAGAGAGAGAGAGAGAGAGAGAGAGAGAGGACTTTATATGTCCTTAGAGAGAGAGAGAGAGAGAGAGAGAGAGAGAGAGAGAGAGAGAGAGAGAGACCATTATAAGTCCTTAGAGAGAGAGAGAGAGAGAGAGAGAGAGAGAGAGAGAGAGAGAGAGAGAGAGAGAGAGAGAGAGAGAGAGAGAGAGAGAGAGAGAGAGAGAGAGAGAGAGAGAGAGAGAGAGAGAGAGAGAGAGAGACCATTATAAGTCCATACAGAGAGGGATCATTATAAGTCCATAGAGAAAGAGAGGCCATTATAAGTCCATAGAGAGAGAGAGAGACCATTATAAGTCCTTAGAGAGAGAGAGAGAGAGAGAGAGAGAGAGAGAGAGAGAGAGAGAGAGAGAGAGAGAGAGAGAGAGAGAGAGAGAGAGAGAGAGAGAGAGAGAGAGAGAGAGAGAGAGAGAGCGAGAGCGAGAGAGATAGAGAGACCATTCTATGTCCATACAGAGACCATTATCAGTCCATAGAGTCATTTGGTACCAGTCAAAAGTTTTTACTATTTTCTATATTGTAGAATAATAGTGAAGACAACAAAACTGTGAAATAACATATATGGAATCATGTAGTAACCACAAAAATGTTAAACAAATCAATATATATTTTAGATTTGAGATTCTTCAAAGTAGACACCCTTTGCCTTGATGACATCTTTGCACACTCTTGGCATTCTCTCAACCAGCTTCACCTGAAATGTTTGCACATTCATCTTCTGCACATCCTACCATTCCAGTGTTTAATTGCTAAATTGTAATTACTTTGCCACCATGGCCTATTTATGCCTTACCTCTCTTATCCTACCTCATTTGCACATGCTGTATATAGATGTTTCTACTGTATTATTTATTGTATGTTTGTTTATACCGTAACTCTGTGTTGTTGTATGTGTCAAACTGCGTTGCTTTATCTTGGCCAGGTCGCAGTTGCAAATGAGAACTTGTTCTCAACTGGCCTACCTGGTTAAATAAAGGTGAAATAAAAAAATCATGCAAATTATGCTTTCCAACAATCTTGAAGAAGTTCCCACACATGTTGAGCACTTGTTGGCTGCTTTTCCTTCACTCTGTGGTCAGACTCATCCCAAACCATCTCAATTGGGTTGAGGTTGGGTAATTGTGGAGGCCAGGTCATCTGATGCAGAACTCCATACATCCTTCTTGGACAAATAACCCTTACACAGCCTGGAGGTGTGTTGGGTTAATGTCCTGTTGAATCACAAATGATAGTGCAAAACCAGATGGGATGACATATCGGTGCAGCATGTTGTGGTAGCCATGCTGGTTATGTGTGCCTTGAATTCTAAATGAATCACAGTGTGTCACCAGCAAAGCACCCCAACACCCTCACACCTCCTCTTCCATGCTTCACGGTGGGAACAACACATGCCACCATCATCCGTTCACCTAATCTGCGTCTCATAAAGACAAGGTGGTTGGAACCAAAAATCAAACATTTCGACTCATCAGACCAAAGGACAGATGTCCACCGGTCTAATGTCAAATGCACGTGTTTCTTTTCCCAAACAAGTCTATTCTTCTTATTGGTGTCCTTCAGCAGTGGTTTCTTTGTGGCAATTCAACCATGAAGGCCTGATTCACGTAGTCTCCTCTGAACAGTTGATGTTGAGATGTGTCTGTTACTTGAAGATTTTATTTGGGCTGCAATTTCTGAGGATGGTAACTCTAAGGAACTTATCCTCTGAAGCAGAGGTAACTCTGAGTCTTCCTTTCCTGTGGCGGTCCTCATGAGAGCCAGTTTCATAATATCACTTGATGTTTTTTGCAACTGCACTTGAAGAAAGTTATTGAAATGTTCCGGATTGACTGACCTTCATGTTTCTCATTGCTTATTTGAGCTGTTGTTGCCATAATGTGGACTTGGTCTTTAACCAAATAGGGCTATCTTCTGTATACCACCCTTACCTTGTCACAACACAACTGAATGGCACAAATGAACTTTTATTAACAAGGCACACCTGTTAATTGAAATGCATTCCAGGTGACGACCTCATGAAGCTGGTTAAGAGAGTGCCAAGAATGTGCAAAGCTGTTATCAAGGCAAAGTGTGTCTACTTTGAAGAATCTCAAATTTAAAATATATTTTGATTTAGTTTAATACTTTTTTTGATTACTACATGATTCCATATGTGTTATTTCATAGTTTTGATGTATTCACTATTATTCAACAATGTATAAAAAATAAAGAAAACCTCTTTTTAATGAGTAGGTGTGTCCTAGTTTTGACTGTTACTGTCACGCCCTGACCATAGAGAGCTTTTTTTCCTCTGTGTTGGTTAGATGTGTTAGATGTGTGATTTAAGGAGGGGTCTAGGTGAATTATATTTCTATGTTGGCCTAGTCTGGTTCCCAATCAGGGGAAGCTGTTTATCGTTGTCTCTGATTAGGGATCATATTTAGGTAGCCATTTTCCCATTGTGCTTTGTGGGATCTTGTCTATGTATAGCGGCCTGTGAGCATTATATTAGCGGCACGTTTCATTTTATTCTTTAAAGTTTTTCCTAGCCACCGTGCTTTTACACCTGCATTGTTTGCTGTTTGGGGTTTTAGGCTGGGTTTCTGTACAGCACTTTGAGATATCAGCTGATGTACGAAGGGCTATATAAATACATTTGATTTGATTTGATTTGATTCTATTCCAAAATAAAAGATGGAAACATACCACCCTGCATCTTGGTCCACTCCTTATAACGATCGTGACAGATACTGTATGGGTTTGGTTCTGATAGGGCACGACAGTGGAACTAAACTCATGGGGTATTTAAAAGTTGTGTTCTCCAAGATTCAGTGGCTACATATCATTCATTTATACGTCAAAACATGTATGTAACAACTGCAGATTTCCCATTTTAAATGTCCTATTACATTTTATCGAAACAATTTCATCCCCCTCATGCGCTATTAGGCAATTCTCTAGAATATATCTACCCTGGCTGCCTCAGCAACATCATTATCCTGCCACTAGAAACAAATATAATTTTACTGTCTGTAATAGCTGGGTGTTATCTTAGCTCTCCCCAAGCCCTGACAGGGACAGGACAGGAGAGAAGAGCAGGGGAAAATTGCCTCCGCCTGGTAAGCAGAAACAGGCTGCTTCATAAATGGCACCCTATTTTCTAAATAGTGCACTACTTTTGACCAGGGTCCATAGGGCTCTGGTAAAATGTAGTGCACTTTGTATGAAATAGGGTTCCATTTGGGAAGCAGTCCACAGTAGAGTGGTTCAGGACTTCTTGTAATCTCAAGTCAGCTATTAAGGTGCATAGTGCCCTATGCTTCTTTTGATGAAAGGAAAGATTTCCCTGACTCTGTTCTGTTCTGTTCTCTCTCTGTACTGAGACACTCTGTTCTCTCTCTGTACTGAGACACTCTGTTCTCTTGTTAGGAAAAGGATCCTTTGTCTTTGTAACCAACAAATGTTATATATATATAGATTAGGTAATGACATTAACAAATTGTTCTATATATATAATAACAAACTATTATTTATATATATACAGTATATATATATATATATATATATATATATATATATATACAGTGCCTTGCGAAAGTATTCGGCCCCCTTGAACTTTGTGACCTTTTGCCACATTTCAGGCTTCAAACATAAAGATATAAAACTGTAAATTTTTGTGAAGAATCAACAACAAGTGGGACACAATCATGAAGTGGAACGACATTTATTGGATATTTCAAACTTTTTTAACAAAAACAAAAACTGAAAAATTGGGCGTGCAAAATTATTTAGTGGATATAGTAGTGGTAGTGGTTACAGTAGTGGTTATACAGTGGGTATAGTAGTGGTAGTGGTTACAGTAGTGGTTATACAGTGGGTATAGTAGTGGTAGTGGTTACAGTAGTGGTCATACAGTGGGTATAGTAGTGGTTACAGTAGTGGTTATACAGTGGGTATAGTAGTGGTTACAGTAGTGGTTATACAGTGGGTATAGTAGTGGTAGTGGTTATAGTAGTGGTTATACAGTGGGTATAGTAGTGGTAGTGGTTACGGTAGTGGTTATACAGTGGGTATAGTAGTGGTAGTGGTTAAAGTAGTGGTTATACAGTGGGTATAGTAGTGGTAGTGGTTACAGTAGTGGTTATACAGTGGGTATAGTAGTGGTAGTGGTTACAGTAGTGGTTATACAGTGGGTATAGTAGTGGTAGTGGTTACAGTAGTGGTCATACAGTGGGTATAGTAGTGGTTACAGTAGTGGTTATACAGTGGTTATAGTAGTGGTAGTGGTTATACAGTGGTTATAGTAGTGCTGGTGGTTATTCAGTGGGTATAGTAGTGGTAGTGGTTACAGTAGTGGTTATTCAGTGGGTATAGTAGTGGTAGTGGTTACAGTAGTGGTTATACAGTGGGTATAGTTGTGGTAGTGGTTACAGTAGTGGTTATTCAGTGGGTATAGTAGTGGTAGTGGTTACAGTAGTGGTTATACAGTGGATATAGTAGTGGTAGAGGTTACAGTAGTGGTTATTCAGTGGGTATAGTAGTGGTAGTGGTTACAGTAGTGGTTATACAGTGGGTATAGTAGTGGTAGTGGTTAAAGTAGTGGTTAAACAGTGGGTATATTAGTGGTAGTGGTTACAGTAGTGGTTATACAGTGGGTATAGTAGTGGTAGTGGTTACAGTAGTGGTCATACAGTGGGTATAGTAGTGGTTACAGTAGTGGTTATACAGTGGTTATAGTAGTGGTAGTGGTTATACAGTGGTTATAGTAGTGGTAGTGGTTATTCAGTGGGTATAGTAGTGGTAGTGGTTACAGTAGTGGTTATTCAGTGGGTATAGTAGTGGTAGTGGTTACAGTAGTGGTTATACAGTGGGTATAGTAGTGGTAGTGGTTACAGTAGTGGTTATACAGTGGGTATAGTTGTGGTAGTGGTTACAGTAGTGGTTATTCAGTGGGTATAGTAGTGGTAGTGGTTACAGTAGTGGTTATACAGTGGATATAGTAGTGGTAGAGGTTACAGTAGTGGTTATTCAGTGGGTATAGTAGTGGTAGTGGTTACAGTAGTGGTTATACCATGGGTATAGTAGTGATAGTGGTAACAGTAGTGGTTATACAGTGGGTATAGTAGTGGTAGTGGTTACAGTAGTGGTTATACAGTGGGTATAGTAGTGGTAGTGGTTACAGCAGTGGTTATACAGTGGGTATAGTAGTGGTTACAGTAGTGGTTATACAGTGGGTATAGTAGTGGTTACAGTAGTGGTTATACAGTGGGTATAGTAGTGGTTACAGTAGTGGTTATACAGTGGGTATAGTAGTGGTAGTGGTTACAGTAGTGGTAGTGGTTACAGTAGTGGTAGTGGTTATTCAGTGGGTATAGTAGTGGTAGTGGTTACAGTAGTGGTTATACAGTGGATATAGTAGTGGTAGTGGTTACAGTAGTGGTTATACAGTGGGTATAGTAGTGGTAGTGGTTACAGTAGTGGTTATACAGTGGCTATAGTAGTGGTAGTGGTTACAGTAGTGGTTATACAGTGGGTATAGTAGTGGTAGTGGGTATAGTAGTGGTTATACCATGGGTATAGTAGTGGTAGAGGTTACAGTAGTGGTTATTCAGTGGGTATAGTAGTGGTAGTGGTTATACAGTGGGTATAGTAGTGGTAGTGATTACAGTAGTGGTTATACAGTGGGTATAGTAGTGGTAGTGGTTACAGTAGTGGTTATACAGTGGGTATAGTAGTGGTAGTGGTTACAGTAGTGGTCATACAGTGGGTATAGTAGTGGTTACAGTAGTGGTTATACAATGGGTATAGTAGTGGTAGTGGTTACAGTAGTGGTTATACAGTGGGTATAGTAGTGATTACAGTAGTGGTTATACAGTGGGTATAGTAGTGGTAGTGGTTACAGTAGTGGTTATACAGTGGGTATAGTAGTGGTAGTGGGTATAGTAGTGGTTATACCATGGGTATAGTAGTGGTAGAGGTTACAGTAGTGGTTATACAGTGGGTATAGTAGTGGTAGTGGTTATACAGTGGGTATAGTAGTGGTAGTGGTTATACAGTGGGTATAGTAGTGGTAGTGGTTACAGTAGTGGTTATACAGTGGCTATAGTAGTGGTAGTGGTTACAGTAGTGGTTATACAGTGGGTATAGTAGTGGTAGTGGTTACAGTAGTGGTTATACAGTGGGTATAGTAGTGGTAGTGGTTACAGTAGTGGTTATACAGTGGGTATAGTAGTGGTTACAGTAGTGGTGATACAGTGGGTATAGTAGTGGTAGTGGTTACAGTAGTGGTTAAACAGTGGGTATTGTAGTGGTAGTGGTTACAGTAGTGGTTATACAGTGGGTATTGTAGTGGTAGTGGTTACAGTAGTGGTTATACAGTGGGTATAGTAGTGGTTACAGTAGTGGTTATACAGTGGGTATAGTAGTGGTTACAGTAGTGGTTATACCGTGGGTATAGTAGTGGTAGTGGTTATAGTAGTGGTTATACAGTGGGTATATTAGTGGTAGTGCTTACAGTAGTGGTTATACAGTGGGTATGGTAGTGGTAGTGGTTACAGTAGTGGTTATACAGTGGGTATAGTAGTGGTTACAGTAGTGGTTATACAGTGGGTATAGTAGTGGTTACAGTAGTGGTTATACCGTGGGTATAGTAGTGGTAGTGGTTACAGTAGTGGTTAAACAGTGGGTTACCTGAGCAACCACAACACATAAAAGAACAATGATTATTTTTCATGGAAGTGGAATGTAGAGAGGTTGAATTTTATTTCCTCCCTCGAGCAGAATGATCTGATTAGGAAGAACGCTTGCTGGGAAGGAACACAATATCTAATATTGTAAAATAACCAACAGAACATCACATTGACTATCGGGACATTTCAGCGGTGGACCCATGCCATCTGAAACAGAAAGGTTGTAACGGTTGTCATCTTCCTCTTCTGAGGAGGAGTAGGACATATCGGACCAATAGGCAGGACCATCTTTATTATGCAGACAGGTTGTAACGGTTATCATCTTCCTCTTCTGAGGAGGAGTAGGACATATGGACCAATAGGCAGCGTGGTAAGTCATCTTTATTACACTGAACACAGACAGGTTGTAACGGTTGTCATCTTCCTCTTCTGAGGAGGAGTAGGACATATCGGACCAATAGGCAGCGTGGTAAGTGTTGATCATCTTTATTACACTGAACACAGACAGGTTGTAACGGTTGTCATCTTCCTCTTCTGAGGAGGAGTAGGACATTTCGGACCAATAGGCAGCGTGGTAAGTGTTGGTCATCTTTATTACACTGAACACGGGAAACAAACGAACAAGAGAATAAAGAAAAACAGAAACAGTCCTGAATGGTGAAGAACAATGAAACGGAAAATAACCACCTACAACTAACAGGGGGAAAACAAGCTGCCTAAGTATGGTTCTCAATCAGAGACAACAACTACCCACAACTAACAGGGGGAAAACAAGCTGCCTAAGTATGGTTCTTAATCAGAGACAACAACTACCCACAACTAACAGGGGGAAAACAGGCTGCCTAAGTATGGTTCTTAATCAGAGACAACAACTACCCACAACTAACAGGGGGAAAACAGGCTGCCTAAGTATGGTTCTCAATCAGAGACAACAACTACCCACAACTAACAGGGGGAAAACAAGCTGCCTAAGTATGGTTCTTAATCAGAGACAACAACTACCCACAACTAACAGGGGGAAAACAAGCTGCCTAAGTATGGTTCTTAATCAGAGACAACAACTACCCACAACTAACAGGGGGAAAACAGGCTGCCTAAGTATGGTTCTCAATCAGAGACAACAACCACCCACGACTAACAGGGGGAAAACAAGCTGCCTAAGTATGGTTCTCAATCAGAGACAACAACTACCCACAACTAACAGGGGGAAAACAAGCTGCCTAAGTATGGTTCTTAATCAGAGACAACAACTACCCACAACTAACAGGGGGAAAACAAGCTGCCTAAGTATGGTTCTTAATCAGAGACAACAACTACCCACAACTAACAGGGGGAAAACAAGCTGCCTAAGTATGGTTCTTAATCAGAGACAACAACTACCCACAACTAACAGGGGGAAAACAAGCTGCCTAAGTATGGTTCTTAATCAGAGACAACAACTACCCACAACTAACAGGGGGAAAACAAGCTGCCTAAGTATGGTTCTCAATCAGAGACAACAACTACCCACAACTAACAGGGGGAAAACAGGCTGCCTAAGTATGGTTCTTAATCAGAGACAACAACTACCCACAACTAACAGGGGGAAAACAGGCTGCCTAAGTATGGTTCTCAATCAGAGACAACAACTACCCACAACTAACAGGGGAAAACAGGCTGCCTAAGTATGGTTCTCAATCAGAGACAACAACTACCCACAACTAACAGGGGGAAAACAGGCTGCCTAAGTATGGTTCTCAATCAGAGACAACAACTACCCACAACTAACAGGGGGAAAACAGGCTGCCTAAGTATGGTTCTCAATCAGAGACAACAACTACCCACAACTAACAGGGGGAAAACAGGCTGCCTAAGTATGGTTCTCAATCAGAGACAACAACTACCCACAACTAACAGGGGGAAAACAGGCTGCCTAAGTATGGTTCTCAATCAGAGACAACAACTACCCACAACTAACAGGGGAAAACAGGCTGCCTAAGTATGGTTCTCAATCAGAGACAACAACTACCCACAACTAACAGGGGGAAAACAGGCTGCCTAAGTATGGTTCTCAATCAGAGACAACAACTACCCACAACTAACAGGGGGAAAACAGGCTTCCTAAGTATGGTTCTTAATCAGAGACAACAACTACCCACAACTAACAGGGGGAAAACAGGCTGCCTAAGTATGGTTCTCAATCAGAGACAACAACTACCCACAACTAACAGGGGGTAAACAGGCTGCCTAAGTATGGTTCTCAATCAGAGACAACAACTACCCACAACTAACAGGGGGAAAACAGGCTTCCTAAGTATGGTTCTCAATCAGAGACAACAACTACCCACAGCTGACAGGGGGAAAACAGGCTGCCTAAGTATGGTTCTCAATCAGAGACAACAACTACCCACAACTAACAGGGGGAAAACAGGCTGCCTAAGTATGGTTCTCAATCAGAGACAACAACTACCCACAACTAACAGGGGGTAAACAGGCTGCCTAAGTATGGTTCTCAATCAGAGACAACAACTACCCACAACTAACAGGGGGAAAACAGGCTTCCTAAGTATGGTTCTCAATCAGAGACAACAACTACCCACAGCTAACAGGGGGAAAACAGGCTGCCTAAGTATGGTTCTCAATCAGAGACAACAACTACCCACAACTAACAGGGGGAAAACAGGCTGCCTAAGTATGGTTCTCAATCAGAGACAACAACTACCCACAACTAACAGTGGGAAAACAGGCTGCCTAAGTATGGTTCTCAATCAGAGACAACAACTACCCACAACTAACAGGGGGAAAACAGGCTGCCTAAGTATGGTTCTCAATCAGAGACAACGACTACCCACAACTAACAGGGGGAAAACAGGCTGCCTAAGTATGGTTCTCAATCAGAGACAATGACTACCCACAACTAACAGGGGGAAAACAGGCTGCCTAAGTATGGTTCTCAATCAGAGACAACGACTACCCACAACTAACAGGGGGAAAACAGGCTGCCTAAGTATGGTTCTTAATCAGAGACAACAACTACCCACAACTAACAGGGGGAAAACAGGCTGCCTAAGTATGGTTCTCAATCAGAGACAACAACTACCCACAACTAACAGGGGGTAAACAGGCTGCCTAAGTATGGTTCTCAATCAGAGACAACAACTACCCACAACTAACAGGGGAAAACAGGCTTCCTAAGTATGGTTCTCAATCAGAGACAACAACTACCCACAGCTGACAGGGGAAAACAGGCTGCCTAAGTATGGTTCTCAATCAGAGACAACAACTACCCACAACTAACAGGGGAAAACAGGCTGCCTAAGTATGGTTCTCAATCAGAGACAACAACTACCCACAACTAACAGGGGGTAAACAGGCTGCCTAAGTATGGTTCTCAATCAGAGACAACAACTACCCACAACTAACAGGGGAAAACAGGCTTCCTAAGTATGGTTCTCAATCAGAGACAACAACTACCCACAGCTAACAGGGGAAAACAGGCTGCCTAAGTATGGTTCTCAATCAGAGACAACAACTACCCACAACTAACAGGGGAAAACAGGCTGCCTAAGTATGGTTCTCAATCAGAGACAACAACTACCCACAACTAACAGTGGGAAAACAGGCTGCCTAAGTATGGTTCTCAATCAGAGACAACAACTACCCACAACTAACAGGGGGAAAACAGGCTGCCTAAGTATGGTTCTCAATCAGAGACAACGACTACCCACAACTAACAGGGGGAAAACAGGCTGCCTAAGTATGGTTCTCAATCAGAGACAATGACTACCCACAACTAACAGGGGGAAAACAGGCTGCCTAAGTATGGTTCTCAATCAGAGACAACGACTACCCACAACTAACAGGGGGAAAACAGGCTGCCTAAGTATGGTTCTTAATCAGAGACAACAACTACCCACAACTAACAGGGGGAAAACAGGCTGCCTAAGTATGGTTCTCAATCAGAGACAACAACTACCCACAACTAACAGGGGGTAAACAGGCTGCCTAAGTATGGTTCTCAATCAGAGACAACAACTACCCACAACTAACAGGGGGAAAACAGGCTTCCTAAGTATGGTTCTCAATCAGAGACAACAACTACCCACAGCTGACAGGGGGAAAACAGGCTGCCTAAGTATGGTTCTCAATCAGAGACAACAACTACCCACAACTAACAGGGGGAAAACAGGCTGCCTAAGTATGGTTCTCAATCAGAGACAACAACTACCCACAACTAACAGGGGGTAAACAGGCTGCCTAAGTATGGTTCTCAATCAGAGACAACAACTACCCACAACTAACAGGGGGAAAACAGGCTTCCTAAGTATGGTTCTCAATCAGAGACAACAACTACCCACAGCTAACAGGGGGAAAACAGGCTGCCTAAGTATGGTTCTCAATCAGAGACAACAACTCCCACAACTAACAGTGGGAAAACAGGCTGCCTAAGTATGGTTCTCAATCAGAGACAACAACTACCCACAACTAACAGGGGAAAACAGGCTGCCTAAGTATGGTTCTCAATCAGAGACAACGACTACCCACAACTAACAGGGGGAAAACAGGCTGCCTAAGTATGGTTCTCAATCAGAGACAACGACTACCCACAACTAACAGGGGGAAAACAGGCTGCCTAAGTATGGTTCTCAATCAGAGACAACAACTACCCACAACTAACAGGGGGAAAACAGGCTGCCAAGTATGGTTCTCAATCAGAGACAACGACTACCCACAACTAACAGGGGGAAAACAGGCTGCCTAAGTGGTTCTCAATCAGAGACAACAACTACCCACAACTAACAGGGGGAAAACAGCTGCCTAAGTATGGTTCTCAATCAGAGACAACAACTACCCACAACTAACAGTGGGAAAACAGGCTGCCTAAGTATGGTTCTCAATCAGAGACAACAACTACCCACAACTAACAGGGGGAAAACAGGCTGCCTAAGTATGGTTCTCAATCAGAGACAACAACTACCCACAACTAACAGTGGGAAAACAGGCTGCCTAAGTATGGTTCTCAATCAGAGACAACAACTACCCACAACTAACAGGGGAAAACAGGCTGCCTAAGTATGGTTCTCAATCAGAGACAACAACTACCCACAACTAACAGGGGGAAAACAGGCTGCCTAAGTATGGTTCTCAATCAGAGACAACAACTACCCACAACTAACAGGGGAAAACAGGCTGCCTAAGTATGGTTCTCAATCAGAGACAACGACTACCCACAACTAACAGGGGGAAAACAGGCTGCCTAAGTATGGTTCTCAATCAGAGACAACAACTACCCACAACTAACAGGGGAAAACAGGCTGCCTAAGTATGGTTCTCAATCAGAGACAACAACTACCCACAACTAACAGGGGAAAACAGGCTGCCTAAGTATGGTTCTCAATCAGAGACAACAACTACCCACAACTAACAGGGGAAAACAGGCTGCCTAAGTATGGTTCTCAATCAGAGACAACAACTACCCACAACTAACAGGGGAAAAAACAAGCTGCCTAAGTATGGTTCTCAATCAGAGACAACAACTACCCACAACTAACAGTGGGAAAACAGGCTGCCTAAGTATGGTTCTCAATCAGAGACAACAACTATTATTATTTATTATATTACCCATAACTAACAGGGGGAAAACAGGCTGCCTAAGTATGGTTCTCAATCAGAGACAACAACTACCCACAACTAACAGGGGGAAAACAGGCTGCCTAAGTATGGTTCTCAATCAGAGACAACAACTACCCACAACTAACAGGGGAAAACAGGCTGCCTAAGTATGGTTCTCAATCAGAGACAACAACTACCCACAACTAACAGTGGGAAAACAGGCTGCCTAAGTATGGTTCTCAATCAGAGACAACAACTACCCACAACTAACAGTGGGAAAACAGGCTGCCTAAGTATGGTTCTCAATCAGAGACAACAACTACCCATAACTAACAGGGGGAAAACAGGCTGCCTAAGTATGGTTCTCAATCAAAGACAACAACTACCCACAACTAATAGGGGGAAAACAGGCTGCCTAAGTATGGTTCTCAATCAGAGACAACGACTACCCACAACTAACAGGGGGGAAACAGGCTGCCTAAGTATGGTTCTCAATCAGAGACAACAACTACCCACAACTAACAGTGGGAAAACAGGCTGCCTAAGTATGGTTCTCAATCAGAGACAACAACTACCCACAACTAACAGTGGGAAAACAGGCTGCCTAAGTATGGTTCTCAATCAGAGACAACAACTACCCACAACTAACAGGGGGAAAACAGGCTGCCTAAGTATGGTTCTCAATCAGAGACAACAACTACCCACAACTAACAGGGGGAAAACAGGCTGCCTAAGTATGGTTCTCAATCAGAGACAACAACTACCCACAACTAACAGGGGAAAACAGGCTGCCTAAGTATGGTTCTCAATCAGAGACAACAACTACCCACAACTAACAGTGGGAAAACAGGCTGCCTAAGTATGGTTCTCAATCAGAGACAACAACTATTATTATTTATTATACTACCCATAACTAACAGGGGGAAAACAGGCTGCCTAAGTATGGTTCTCAATCAGAGACAACAACTACCCACAACTAACAGGGGGAAAACAGGCTGCCTAAGTATGGTTCTCAATCAGAGACAACAACTACCCACAACTAACAGTGGGAAAACAGGCTGCCTAAGTATGGTTCTCAATCAGAGACAACAACTATTATTATTTATTATATTACCCATAACTAACAGGGGGAAAACAGGCTGCCTAAGTATGGTTCTCAATCAGAGACAACAACTACCCACAACTAACAGGGGGAAAACAGGCTGCCTAAGTATGGTTCTCAATCAGAGACAACAACTACCCACAACTAACAGGGGGAAAACAGGCTGCCTAAGTATGGTTCTCAATCAGAGACAACAACTACCCACAACTAACAGGGGAAAACAAGCTGCCTAAGTATGGTTCTCAATCAGAGACAACAACTACCCACAACTAACAGTGGGAAAACAGGCTGCCTAAGTATGGTTCTCAATCAGAGACAACAACTATTATTATTTATTATATTACCCATAACTAACAGGGGGAAAACAGGCTGCCTAAGTATGGTTCTCAATCAGAGACAACAACTACCCACAACTAACAGGGGGAAAACAGGCTGCCTAAGTATGGTTCTCAATCAGAGACAACAACTACCCACAACTAACAGGGGAAAACAGGCTGCCTAAGTATGGTTCTCAATCAGAGACAACAACTACCCACAACTAACAGTGGGAAAACAGGCTGCCTAAGTATGGTTCTCAATCAGAGACAACAACTACCCACAACTAACAGTGGGAAAACAGGCTGCCTAAGTATGGTTCTCAATCAGAGACAACAACTACCCATAACTAACAGGGGGAAAACAGGCTGCCTAAGTATGGTTCTCAATCAAAGACAACAACTACCCACAACTAATAGGGGGAAAACAGGCTGCCTAAGTATGGTTCTCAATCAGAGACAACGACTACCCACAACTAACAGGGGGGAAACAGGCTGCCTAAGTATGGTTCTCAATCAGAGACAACAACTACCCACAACTAACAGTGGGAAAACAGGCTGCCTAAGTATGGTTCTCAATCAGAGACAACAACTACCCACAACTAACAGTGGGAAAACAGGCTGCCTAAGTATGGTTCTCAATCAGAGACAACAACTACCCACAACTAACAGGGGGAAAACAGGCTGCCTAAGTATGGTTCTCAATCAGAGACAACAACTACCCACAACTAACAGGGGGAAAACAGGCTGCCTAAGTATGGTTCTCAATCAGAGACAACAACTACCCACAACTAACAGGGGGAAAACAGGCTGCCTAAGTATGGTTCTCAATCAGAGACAACAACTACCCACAACTAACAGTGGGAAAACAGGCTGCCTAAGTATGGTTCTCAATCAGAGACAACAACTATTATTATTTATTATACTACCCATAACTAACAGGGGGAAAACAGGCTGCCTAAGTATGGTTCTCAATCAGAGACAACAACTACCCACAACTAACAGGGGGAAAACAGGCTGCCTAAGTATGGTTCTCAATCAGAGACAACAACTACCCACAACTAACAGTGGGAAAACAGGCTGCCTAAGTATGGTTCTCAATCAGAGACAACAACTATTATTATTTATTATATTACCCATAACTAACAGGGGGAAAACAGGCTGCCTAAGTATGGTTCTCAATCAGAGACAACAACTACCCACAACTAACAGGGGGAAAACAGGCTGCCTAAGTATGGTTCTCAATCAGAGACAATGATTGACAGCTGCCTCTGATTGGGAACCACACCAGGCCAAACACATAGAAATATAAACACAAGAACAAAACATAGAATGTCCATCCCAACTCACGCCCTAACCAGCCTAAAATAGAGACATACAAAAGGAACTAAGGTCAGGACGTGACAAACGTAAATGTTTTGCTTTTCATTTTTAATTTCTAAATAACATCTAAGATGACAAATGTGGAGCAGACATTTCCCAACTAATTTGGAAAATGAAGACAAATCGAAAGAAAACACGAAACATTCATCATACTAATGAACACATTATTATCTCACAGACTTGTTGTCCCAAATGGCATCCTGTTCCCTACTATCAGCCCCTGGTCAAAATAAATGCACTACAAAGGGATTAGGGTCATATTTTGGGACGCATACCCTCCTCTCGTTCCCCAGGTGAATAAAGGGCCATGGTGGAGTTAGAGAAAAGTCCAGTAAATTAGAAAAATAGGTCCCACAGGTAACGAATACAATTAATACTATCTTATCAGTGGATGTGGAGCGTTGATCAAAGAATATTTAATTATTGCCATAATAATTAGATGTCTACAATGTTAATTAGGCTTGGTAGTTGTGTAATCTATATTAAATAGTTGGTACCATAGGAACGCAGTCTGAGGAGGATTCTGCCTCTTTAATTCCAATACTTTTATATGTGTCATAGTGTGAATAAACAGTCAGAACTTTTGTGCACGACTGTAATATTTACATAAGCACCTGTGGCATTCTCACCAAATGAGAATAGCAGAATGGAAACAAGCATAGTTGCTCTCCCTCTCTCTCTCTCTCTCTCTCTCTCTCTCTCTCTCTCTCTCTCTCTCTCTCTCTGTCTCTCTCTCTCTCTGTCTCTCTCTCTCTCTCTCTCTCTCTCTCTGATTAAACTTCTCTCTCTCTCTCTCTCTCTTTCTCTGTTTCTCTCTCTCTCTCTCTCTCTCTCTCTCTCTCTCTCTCTCTCTCTCTCTCTCTCTCTCTCTCTCTCTCTCTCTCTCTCTCTCTCTCTCTCTCTCTCTCTCTCTCTCTCTCTCTCTCTCTCTCTCTCTCTCTCTCTCTCTCTCTCTCTCTCTCTCTCTCTCTCTCTCTCTCTCTCTCTCTCTCTCTCTCTCTCTCTCTCTCTCTCTCTCTCTCTCTCTCTCTCTTTAGAGATCTCTCTCTCTCTCTCTCTCTCTCTCTCTCTCTCTCTCTCTCTCTCTCTCTCTCTCTCTCTCTCTCTCTCTCTCTCTCTCTCTCTCTCTCTCTCTCTCTCTCTCTCTCTCTCTCTCTCTCTCTCTCTCTTTCTTTCTCTCTCTCTCTCTCTCTCTCTCTCTCTCTCTCTCTCTCTCTCTCTCTCTCTCTCTCTCTCTCTCTCTCTCTCTCTCTCTCTCTCTCTCTCTCTCTCTCTGTCCTCTCTCTCTCTCTCTCTCTCTGTCTCTCTCTCTCTCTCTCTCTCTTTCCCATTGCTTTGAATCCGTCATGCTTGTCATCTCTCAGAAATGGGCTCTCTCTCTCTCTCTCTCTGCAGCCATCTCAAATCTCCAAACCCTCTGCTCTCTCCCTCAATAATCCTCATAATATAATCAGAGTGCTGTTATGAAATTTATCAGAGATACTAACAAGTAGAGATTTAACAATCTAACAGGTGACTAGAGATACTCTCAGTAGAGATACTCAGATCTCTAACAGGTAACAGTAGAGATACTCAGGTAACTAGAGATACTCTAGAGATACTAACTCTAACAGTCTCTCTCTCTCTAACAGGTAACTGTAGAGATACTAACAGGTCTAGAGATACTAACTAACTAGAGATACTCTAGAGAGTTAACTCACTCAGGTAGAGAGTTAACTAGAGATACTAACTAGAGATTTAACTCACTCTAGAGAGTTAACAGTAGAGATACTCTAGAGAGTTAACAGTAGAGATACTAACAGGTAGAGAGTTAACAATAGAGATACTAACAGGTAACAGTAGAGATACTAACAGGTAGAGAGTTAACTCACTCAGGTAGAGAGTTAACTCACTAACAGGTCAGTAACAGTAGAGATACTAAACTCAGGTCTCTCTCTAACAGTCTGTCTCTAACTAGAGAGTTAACTAGAGATACTAACTCTCTCTAACAGTAGAGATGGGGCTAAAACTGATTAAACTTCCCATTGCTTTGAATCCAGTCATGCAAGGCCAAATCCTGTCATGGACACAGGTAGAGAGTAACTGGTGTGGAGCAGAAATGGGCTCTCTAACAGGTCTCTACAATGCTCAGTATGTCCCTGCTCTGCAGCCATAAACATTGGTAGCAAAGACACTAAATTAAATCCACTCCAAACCCTCTGCTTTCTGCGAGACACTGTAATCTGTAATCCCTACAATAATCCTGGTGGGAGGATATCGTGCATAATATAATCAGAGTGCTCTTATGAAATTTATCAGAGATACTAACAAGTAGAGATTTAACAATAGAGATACTAACAGATGACGGTAGAGATACTAACAGGTAACAGTAGAGATACTAACAGGTAACAGTAGAGATACTAACAGGTAACAGTAGATATACTAACAGGTAACAGTAGAGTTACTAACAGGTAACAGTAGAGATACTAACAGGTAACAGTAGAGATACTAACAGGTAACAGTAGATATACTAACAGGTAACAGTAGAGTTACTAACAGGTAACAGTAGAGATACTAACAGGTAACAGTAGAGATACTAACAGGTAACAGTAGAGATACTAACAGGTAACAGTAGAGATACTAACAGGTAACAGTAGAGATACTAACAGATAACAGTAGAGATACTAACAGGTAACAGTAGAGTTACTAACAGGTAACAGTAGATATACTAACAGGTAGAGAGTTAACAATAGAGACACTAACAGGTAACAGTAGAGATACTATCAGGTAACAGTAGAGATACTAACAGGTAACAGTAGAGATACTAACAGGTAGAGAGTTAACAATAGAGACACTAACAGGTAGAGAGTTAACAATAGAGACACTAACAGGTAACAGTAGAGATGCTAACAGGTAGAGAGTTAACAATAGAGACACTAACAGGTAGAGAGTTAACAATAGAGACACTAACAGGTAACAGTAGAGACACTAACAGGTAACAATAGAGACACTAACAGGTAGAGAATTAACAATAGAGACACTAACAGGTAGAGAGTTAACAGTAGAGACACTAACAGGTAACAATAGAGACACTAACAGGTAGAGAATTAACAATAGAGACACTAACAGGTAGAGAGTTAACAATAGAGACACTAACAGGTAGAGAGTTAACAGTAGAGACACTAACAGGTAACAATAGAGACACTAACAGGTAGAGAATTAACAATAGAGACACTAACAGGTAGAGAGTTAACAATAGAGACACTAACAGGTAGAGAGTTAACAGTAGAGACACTAACAGGTAACAATAGAGACACTAACAGGTAGAGAATTAACAATAGAGACACTAACAGGTAACAGTAGAGATACTAACAGGTAGAGAGTTAACAGTAGAGACACTAACAGGTAGAGAATTAACAATAGAGACACTAACAGGTAACAGTAGAGATACTAACAGATAAGGGGGTAACAGTAGAGATACAGATTTGCATTGAGAAATCACTGCATTGACTACAGAAATAATTGCTGTTGATATGCAGCCATTGACAATGGTAGAGGATGTCAGCTTCAATGCCCTAATGACATATCTAGAACGAGTCTACCAGATAGCATGTCAAAAAACTGCAATGGCCTGGATGGAGAAAATGTACAATTATTGCTATATCCAAATACAAAGGCCGGGCTTTCAAACAACAGATTGTTGGACGTCTCTAACAGTAACTGTTGGGATATACTAAAGATTAGGGAGTCAACTGTAGCAGAGAGACTCACTCTCTCTGGCATACACACACAGACCCACGGAGTTGTGAAGACAACAGTAGGATTATGGTACATTGCAGACAGCGTTCAGCTTTTCTTTAAACAAACAGCACATTGAAGTCTTTGAGCTGTATACCCCATAACACAACAGATGTGTACCCTAGATACCCCATAACACAAACAATGTGTAACCCATATCACAACAGATGTGTAACCCATATCACAACCGATGTGTACCCTAGATACCCCATAACACAAACAATGTGTAACCCATATCACAACAGATGTGTACCCTAGATACCCCATAACACAACCGATGTGTACCCTAGATACCCCATAACACAACCGATGTGTAACCCATATCACAACAGATGTGTACCCTAGATACCCCATAACACAACCTATGTGTAACCCATATCACAACAGATGTGTACCCCATAACACAACCGATGTGTACCCTAGATACCCCATAACACAACCGATGTTTACCCCATATCACAACAGATGTGTACCCCATATCACAACAGATGTGTACCCTAGATACCCCATAACACAACCTATGTGTAACCCATAACACAACAGATGTGTAACCCATATCACAACCGATGTGTACCCCATAACACAACAGATGTGTACCCTAGATACCCCATAACACAACCGATGTGTACCCTAGATACCCCATAATACAACCGATGTGTAACCCATAACACAACCTATGTGTACCCTAGATACCCCATAACACAACCGATGTGTACCCTAGATACCCCATAACACAACAGATGTGTACCCTAGATACCCCATAACATAACCGATGTGTACCCTACATAACCGATGTGTACCCTAGATGTGTACCCCATAACACAACCGATGTGTAACCCATATCACAACAGATGTGTACCCCATAACACAACCGATGTGTACCCTAGATACCCCATAACACAACCGATGTTTACCCCATATCACAACAGATGTGATACCCCATAACACAACCGATGTGTACCCTATAACACAACCGATACCCCATAACACAACCGATGTGTACCCCATATCACAACAGATGTGTACCCCATAACACAACCCCATAACACAACCGATGTGTACCCCATAACACAACCGATGTGTACCCCATAACACAACCGATGTGTACCCCATAACACAACAGATGTGTACCCCATAACACAACAGATGTGTACCCCATAACACAACAGATGTGTACCCTAGATACCCCATAATACAACCGATGTGTAACCCATATCACAACAGATGTGTACCCTAGATACCCCATAACACAACAGATGTGTACCCTAGATACCCCATAACACAACCGATGTGTACCCTAGATACCCCATAACACAACCAATGTGTAACCCATAACACAACAGATGTGTACCCCATAACACAACAGATGTGTACCCTAGATACCCCATAACACAACCGATGTGTACCCTAGATACCCCATAACACAACCGATGTGTACCCTAGATACCCCATAACACAACCGATGTGTAACCCATAACACAACAGATGTGTACCCCATAACACAACCGATGTGTAACCCATAACACAACCGATGTGTACCCCATAACACAACAGATGTGTACCCTAGATACCCCATATCACAACAGATAATATGCCATTTACAACCGATTGTAACCCATATCACAACAGATGTGTACCCTTACCCCAGTAACACAACCGTGTGCATACCCCATATCACAACATTCTAACACAACCGATGTGTACCCCATAACACAACCGGATTGAACCCACTTAACACAACAGATGCGTACCCCATAACACAACAGATGCTACCCTATAACACAACAGAGCTACAGGACCAGATGTGTACCCTAGATACCCCATAACACAACCGATGTGTACCCTAGATACCCCATAACACAACCGATGTGTAACCCATATCACAACCGATGTGTACCCTAGATACCCCATAACACAACCGATGTGTACCCTAGATACCCCATAACACAACCGATGTGTACCCTAGATACCCCATAACACAACAGATGTGTACCCTAGATACCCCATAACACAACCGATGTGTACCCTAGATACCCCATAACACAACAGATGTGTACCCTAGATAGCCCATATGTGTTACCCCATCTGTCCTCTGTAGTGTTACCTATACCTGTCCTCTGTAGTGTTACCTATACCTGTCCTCTGTAGTGTTACCTATACCTGTCCCCTGTAGTGTTACCTATACCTGTCCTCTGTAGTGTTACCTATACCTGTCCTCTGTAGTGTTACCTATACCTGTCCTCTGTAGTGTTACCTATACCTGTCCTCTGTAGTGTTACCTATACCTGTCCTCTGTAGTGTTACCTATACCTGTCCTCTGTAGTGTTACCTATACCTGTCCTCTGTAGTGTTACCTATACCTGTCCTCTGTAGTATTACCTATACCTGTTCTCTGTAGTGTTACCTATACCTGTCCTCTGTAGTATTACCTATACCTGTCCTCTGTAGTGTTACCTATACCTGTCCTCTGTAGTATTACCTATACCTGTCCTCTGTAGTGTTACCTATACCTGTCCTCTGTAGTATTACCTATACCTGTCCTCTGTAGTGTTACCTATACCTGTCCTCTGTAGTGTTACCTATACCTGTCCTCTGTAGTGTTACCTATACCTGTCCTCTGTAGTGTTACCTATACCTGTCTTCTGTAGTGTTACCTATACCTGTCCTCTGTAGTGTTACCTATACCTGTCCTCTGTAGTGTTACCTATACCTGTCCTCTGTAGTGTTACCTATACCTGTCCTCTGTGTTACCTATACCTGTCCTCTGTAGTGTTACCTATACCTGTCCTCTGTAGTGTTACCTATACCTGTCCTCTGTAGTGTTACCTATACCTGTCCTCTGTAGTGTTACCTATACCTGTCCTCTGTAGTGTTACCTATACCTGTCCTCTGTAGTGTTACCTATACCTGTCCTCTGTAGTGTTACCTATACCTGTCCTCTGTAGTGTTACCTATACCTGTCCTCTGTAGTGTTACCTATACCTGTCCTCTGTAGTGTTACCTATACCTGTCCTCTGTAGTGTTACCTATACCTGTCCTCTGTAGTGTTACCTATAGTGTTACCTATACCTGTCCTCTGTAGTGTTACCTATACCTGTCCTCTGTAGTGTTACCTATACCTGTCCTCTGTAGTGTTACCTATACCTGTCCTCTGTAGTGTTACCTATATCTGCCTTTGTTCGATGAGCTAAAGCAGAGGCTGTAAATGAAGTCTTCTCACTGACTTGAATAAATGTTTAATTAAAATTGCAGCCAGGAGTTTTTAATGAATAAATCCAGGCTGAATTAGCACCTACTAATAATAAAAACCCCGCTAATGTTTAATTCATCAGATGAGGAATTTGCGATTCCAACAAGTGACTTCCTAACAGCCTTACAGCCTCTTTTCTCTGTCTCAACATTTGTTTTGGACAAACTTCATGTGATCTGCTCATTTTTGCCCTGTGTTCCAAATGACATCCCATTCCTACATAGTGCACTACTTTGGACAAGGACCAGGTGCACTATGGTAGGGAATAGGGTGTCATTTGGGACGGGTGGTGAGATGTTTGTTACAGACTCAAAGCTGCTCCCGGGCCAAGAGTTTTGTTGAGGTTCATTTCCTGGTGTTGTACTTGGTAATGGTTTTCTTTTATCTGAGGTTTAGACCAGAGGGAACTGAAAAGGTCACTACACTGTCACATTTTATCAGCAGAGACCAGTTTTACACCTTGTACCCCATTCAGGGAGGAGGCGGAAGAGAGGGAACACACACCATCCGGTACACCTGTTCATATGCAGACAGAGAGCGAGAGAGGATGAGTGTCATTTCAGGCCCAGAGAGAGAGAGAGAGAGTGTCATTTCAGACCCAGAGAGAGAGGCAGAGTGTCATTACAGGCCCAGAGAGAGGGGCAGAGGGAAGTTACAGGCCCAGAGAGAGAGGGAGAGTGTCATTTCAGACCCAGAGAGAGAGGAAGAGTGTCATTTCAGACCCAGAGAGAGAGGAGAGTGTCATTTCAGACCCAGAGAGAGAGGGAGAGTGTCATTTCAGACCCAGAGAGAGAGAGGGAGAGTGTCATTTCAGACCCAGAGAGAGAGGGAGAGTGTCATTTCAGGCCCAGAGAGAGAGGCAGAGTGTCATTTCAGGCCCAGAGAGAGAGGGAGAGTGTCATTTCAGACCCAGAGAGAGAGGCAGAGTGTCATTTCAGACCCAGAGAGAGAGAGTGTCATTTCAGACCCAGAGAGAGAGGGAGAGTGTCATTACAGGCCCAGAGACAGAGGCAGAGTGTCATTGCAGGCCCAGAGAGAGAGGGAGAGTGTCATTGCAGGCCCAGAGAGAGAGGCAGAGTGTCATTACAGGCCCATATAGAGAGGCAGAGTGTCATTGCAGGCCCAGAGAGAGAGGGAGAGTGTCATTACATGCCCATATAGAGAGGGAGAGTGTCATTACATGCCCATAGAGAGAGGGAGAGTGTCATTACAGGCCCATAGAGAGAGGGAGAGTGTCATTACAGGCCCATAGAGAGAGGGAGAGTGTCATTACAGGCCCATAGAGAGAGGGAGAGTGTCATTACAGGCCCATAGAGAGAGGGAGAGTGTCATTACAGGCCCATAGAGAGAGGGAGAGTGTCATTACAGGCCCATAGAGAGAGGGAGAGTGTCATTACAGGCCCATAGAGAGAGGGAGAGTGTCATTACAGGCCCATAGAGAGAGGGAGAGTGTCATTACAGGCCCATAGAGAGAGGGAGAGTGTCATTACAGGCCCATAGAGAGAGGGAAGAGTGTCATTGCAGACCCAGAGCAGAGTGTGACTGTGGGACCGTGTGACTGTGGGACTGTGGGACTGTGTGACTGTGTGACTGTGGGACTGTGGGACTGTGTGACTGTGGGACTGTGGGACTGTGGGACTGTGGGACTGTGGGACTGTGTGACTGTGGGACTGTGGGACTGTGTGACTGTGGGACTGTGGGACTGTGGGACTGTGGGACTGTGGGACTGTGGGACTGTGGGACTGTGGGACTGTGGGACTGTGGGACTGTGGGACTGTGTGACTGTGGGACTGTGGGACTGTGGGACTGTGTGACTGTGGGATACACTAATAATGTGTTGTTTTTAACCAAAGAAGGAAAGTCTGTTCTGTTTTTGTCAAGTCAACGTAGAGATAAAGATGAAGTGAGCCACTATGGGGCTCTGGTCAAACATAGTTCACTATGAAGGGAATAGGGCCCTATGGGGCACTATGAAGGGAATAGGGCTCTATGTGGCACTATGAAGGGAATAGGGCTCTATGTGGCACTATGAAGGGAATAGGGCTCTATGTGGCACTATGAAGGGAATAGGGCTCTATGTGGCACTATGAAGGGAATAGGGCTCTATGTGGCACTATGAAGGGAATAGGGCTCTATGTGGCACTATGAAGGGAATAGGGCCCTATGGGGCACTATGAAGGGAATAGGGCTCTATGTGGCACTATGAAGGGAATAGGGCCCTATGGGGCTCTGGTTAAACGTAGTTCACTATGAAGGGAATAGGGCCCTATGGGGCTCTGGTCAAACATAGTTCACTATGAAGGGAATAGGGCCCTATGGGGCTCTGGTCAAACATAGTTCACTATGAAGGGAATAGGGCTCTATGGGGCACTATGAAGGGAATAGGGCCCTATGGGGCTCTGGTCAAACGTAGGTCACGATACACTGAGTGTACAAAACATTAGGAACACCTTCTTAATATTTAGTTGCACTCGCCCCTTTTGCCCTCAGAACATCCTCAATTTGTCGGGTCATGGACTCTACATGGTGTTGAGTCCACAGGGAGGCTGTGTTCCATAGGGATGCTGGCCCATGTTGACTCTACATGGTGTTGAGTCCACAGGGAGGCTGTGTTCCATAGGGATGCTGGCCCATGTTGACTCTACGTGGTGTTGAATGTGTTCCACAGGGATGCTGGCCCACGTTGACTCTACGTGGTGTTGAATGTGTTCCACAGGGATGCTGGCCCATGTTGACTCTACGTGGTGTTGAATGTGTTCCACAGGGATGCTGGCCCATGTTGACTCTACGTGGTGTTGAATGTGTTCCACAGGGATGCTGGCCCATGTTGACTCTACGTGGTGTTGAATGTGTTCCACAGGGATGCTGGCCCATGTTGACTCTTCGTGGTGTTGAATGTGTTCCACAGGGATGCTGGCCCATGTTGACTCTACGTGGTGTTGAGTCCACAGGGAAGCTGTGTTCCATAGGAATGCTGGCCCATGTTGACTCTACGTGGTGTTGAATGTGTTCCACAGGGATGCTGGCCCATGTTGACTCTACATGGTGTTGAGTCCACAGGGAAGCTGTGTTCCATAGGGATGCTGGCCCATGTTGACTCTACGTGGTGTTGAATGTGTTCCACAGGGATGCTGGCCCATGTTGACTCTACGTGGTGTTCAATGTGTTCCACAGGGATGCTGGCCCATGTTGACTCTACATGGTGTTGAGTCCACAGGGAGGCTGTGTTCCATAGGGATGCTGGCCCATGTTGACTCCAATGCTTCCCACTGTTGTGTCAAGTTAGCTGGATGACCTTTGGGTGATGATACACAAAGGAAACTGTTGAGCGTGAAAAACCCAGCAGCGTTGCAGTTCTTGGACGCACTCAAACAGGTGCGTCTGGCCCCTACTACCATACCCTGTTCAAAGGCACCTACTACCATACCCTGTTCAAAGACACCTACTACCATACCCTGTTCAAAGACACCTACTACCATACCCTGTTCAAAGGCCCCTACTACCATACCCTGTTCAAAGCCACCTACTACCATACCCTGTTCAAAGCCACCTACTACCATACCCTGTTCAAAGCCACCTACTACCATACCCTGTTCAAAGCCACCTACTACCATACCCTGTTCAAAGGCACCTACTACCATACCCTGTTCAAAGCCACCTACTACCATACCCTGTTCAAAGACACCTACTACCATACCCTGTTCAAAGACACCTACTACCATACCCTGTTCAAAGACACCTACTACCATACCCTGTTCAAAGACAATTAAAAATTTGTCTGAGCCATTCACTCTCTGAATGGCTCACAGTCACAATCCATGTCTCAATTGTCTCAAGTTCTAAAAATCCTTGTTTAACCCGCCTCCTCCCCTTCATCTACATGTCTCCTCCCCTTCATCGACATGTCTCTCCCCTTCATCTACATGTCTCCTCCCCTTCATCTACACTGATTGAAGTGGATATAACAGGTGACATCAATAAGGGATCATAGCTTTCACCTGGTCAGTCTGTGTCATGGAAAGAACAGGTGTTCCTCATGTTTTGTACACTCTGTGTAAAGGGAATATTGTTCATTTGGGTGTAAATGTTGCAACGAAATGTTTGTACAACATAAAAAATAAATCCCAGTGCAGTTATCCCAAAACACTCACTAACAGGTCTCGATCATCATAAAGGAAACAAATATGAAAAAACAGCACCAATGCTGTAACATCAACAGAAGGAGAGATTATTTGGATATTAATCTCTCTGCACGTCACCGTCCTTAACAGTTGGAAACAGGGCAGCGAGTGAGACAGGGAAGAGACAGAAGTGAGAGATGTGAAAATGAGAAGGTGGTGAAATTAAATGCAAAACTTTGCAGGGGTGTAAATGAGCTACGGTGTTTCCCGCTCACTCTACCATGCTGTTTGAGGGGATGAATTAGACTACAGAGGCTGTACAGGTACCATGCTGTTTGAGGGGATGAATTAGACTACAGAGGCAGTACAGGTACCATGCTGAAAGGAAGGCAGTACAGGTACCATGCTGAAAGGAAGGCAGTACAGGTACCATGCTGAAAGGAAGGCAGTACAGGTAACATGCTGAAAGGAAGGCAGTACAGGTACCATGCTGAAAGGGAGGCAGTACAGGTACCATGCTGAAAGGAAGGCTGTACAGGTACCATGCTGAAAGGGAGGCAGTACAGGTACCATGCTGAAAGGAAGGCAGTTCAGGTACCATGCTGAAAGGGAGGCAGTACAGGTCTCCATACTGAAAGGAAGGCAGTACAGGTACCATGCTGAAAGGAAGGCAGCAGGTACCATGCTGAAAGGGAGACAGTACAGGTACCATGCTGAAAGGAAGGCAGTACAGGTACCATGCTGGATAGGGAGGCAGTCAGGTACCATGCTGAAAGGAAGGCAGTACAGGTACCATGCTGAAAGGGAAACAGGTACCTTGCTGAAAGTGAGACAGGAAGAGACAGGTACCATGCTGAGAGGATGGCAGTGAGAAGGTACCATGCTGAAATTAAATACAAAACCATGCTGAAAGGGGTGTAAATGAGCTACGGTGTTTCAGTACAGGTACCATGCTGAAAGGGGGCAGACAGGTACCATGCTGAAAGAGGCAGCACAGGTACCATGCTGAAAGGAAGGCAGTACAGGTACCATGCTGAAAGGAGGCATGACAGGTACCATGCTGAAAGGAGGCAGTACAGGTACCATACTGAAAGGAAGGCAGTACAGGTA
Source organism: Oncorhynchus gorbuscha (assembly GCF_021184085.1). Classification (NCBI taxonomy): domain Eukaryota; kingdom Metazoa; phylum Chordata; class Actinopteri; order Salmoniformes; family Salmonidae; genus Oncorhynchus; species Oncorhynchus gorbuscha. Next base: position 37,826 of record NW_025747121.1, read on the forward strand.
CCATGCTGAAAGGGAGGCAGTACAGGTACCATGCTGAAAGGAAGGCAGTACAGGTACCATGCTGAAAGGAAGGCAGTACAGGTACCATGCTGAAAGGGAGGCAGTACAGGTACCATGCTGAAGGGGAGTGAATTAGACCATGCTGAAAGAGGCAGTACAGGTACCATGCTGAAAGGGATGAAGGTACCATGCTGAAAGGAAGGCAGTACAGGTACCATGCTGAAGGAAGGATGGAAAGGGAGGCAGTACAGGTACCATGCTGAAAGAGGGGATGAAGGTACCATACTGAAAGGAAGGCAGTACAGGTACCATACTGTTTGCTGAAAGGAAGGCAGTACAGGTACCATGCTGAAAGGAGGCTGTACAGGTACCATGCTGAAAGGGATGAAGTAGGTACCATGCTGAAAGGAAGGCAGTACAGGTACCATGCTGAAAGGAGGCTGTACAGGTACCATGCTGAAAGGAAGGCAGTACAGGTACCATGCTGAAAGGAGGGGAAAGGAAGGCAGTACAGGTACCATGCTGAAAGGGAGGCTGTACAGGTACCATGCTGAAAGGAAGGCAGTACAGGTACCATGCTGAAAGGGAGGCAGTACAGGTACCATGCTGAAAGGGGGGCAGTACAGGTACCATACTGAAAGGAGGCAGTACAGGTACCATGCTGAAAGGAAGGCAGTACAGGTACCATGCTGAAAGGAAGGCAGTACAGGTACCATGCTGAAAGGGAGGCATGACAGGTACCATACTGAAAGGAAGGCAGTACAGGTACCATGCTGAAAGGGAGGCAGTACTGAAAGGAAGGCACAGGTACCATGCTGAAAGGGAGGCAGTACAGGTACCATGCTGAAAGGGAGGCAGTACAGGTACCATACTGTTTGAAAGGGGATGAAGGTACCATACTGAAAGAAGGCAGTACAGGTACCATGCTGAAAGGGAGGCTGTACAGGTACCATACTGAAAGGGAGGCAGTACAGGTACCATACTGAAAGGAAGGCAGTACAGGTACCATGCTGAAAGGGAGGCAGTACAGGTACCATACTGAAAGGAAGGCAGTACAGGTACCATGCTGAAAGGAAGGCAGTACAGGTACCATGCTGAAAGGAAGGCAGTACAGGTACCATACTGAAAGGAAGGCAGTACAGGTACCATGCTGAAAGGAAGGTACAGGTACCAGGTACCATGCTGAAAGGGAGGCAGTACAGGTACCATGCTGAAAGGAAGGCAGGGTACAGTACAGGTACCATGCTGAAAGGAAGGCAGTACAGGTACCATACTGAAAGGGAGGCAGTACAGGTACCATGCTGAAAGGGAGACAGTACAGGTACCATGCTGAAAGGGAGGCAGTACAGGTACCATGCTGAAAGGGAGACAGTACAGGTACCATGCTGAAAGGAGGCAGTACAGGTACCATGCTGAAAGGAGGCAGTACAGGTACCATGCTGAAAGGAAGGCAGTACAGGTACCATGCTGAAAGGAAGGCAGTACAGGTACCATGCTGAAAGGAAGGCAGTACAGGTACCATGCTGAAAGGAAGGCAGTACAGGTACCATGCTGAAAGGAAGGCAGTACAGGTACCATGCTGAAAGGGAGGCAGTACAGGTACCATGCTGAAAGGAAGGCAGTACAGGTACCATACTGAAAGGGAGGCAGTACAGGTACCATGCTGAAAGGAAGGCAGTACAGGTACCATGCTGAAAGGAAGGCAGTACAGGTACCATACTGAAAGGAAGGCAGTACAGGTACCATGCTGAAAGGAAGGCAGTACAGGTACCATGCTGAAAGGGAGGCAGTACAGGTACCATACTGAAAGGAAGGCAGTACAGGTACCATGCTGAAAGGAAGGCAGTACAGGTACCATACTGAAAGGAAGGCAGTACAGGTACCATGCTGAAAGGAAGGCAGTACAGGTACCATACTGAAAGGAAGGCAGTACAGGTACCATACTGAAAGGAAGGCAGTACAGGTACCATGCTGAAAGGAAGGCAGTACAGGTACCATACTGAAAGGAAGGCAGTACAGGTACCATGCTGAAAGGAAGGCAGTACAGGTACCATGCTGAAAGGGAGACAGTACAGGTACCATGCTGAAAGGGAGGCAGTACAGGTACCATGCTGAAAGGGAGACAGTACAGGTACCATGCTGAAAGGGAGGCAGTACAGGTACCATACTGAAAGGAAGGCAGTACAGGTACCATGCTGAAAGGGAGACAGTACAGGTACCATGCTGAAAGGGAGGCAGTACAGGTACCATGCTGAAAGGGAGACAGTACAGGTACCATGCTGAAAGGGAGGCAGTACAGGTACCATACTGAAAGGAAGGCAGTACAGGTACCATGCTGAAAGGAAGGCAGCGTGAGACCCAACCCGTTGTTTGGGTTGTTAACCGGATTCATTCCGACATTTCAAAATGTCTCTTTAAAAAAAACAAAAAAATGTAATACTTTTTGAGTGTACTTGTTTGACATTTTACTGCACTGTTATGAGCTGGTAACAAAAGCATTTAACATCCGCTAAACTGTGTCTGTGACCAATACACTTTGAAGGGATTGAATTTGTTGTTGCCTAGTTGTTTTTTGTAGGTTTCTACACTACTTTCCCTCCACCCACAGCATTGCTTAATATTGTGCAGTTCCTTTGGCCTTGATGCCTCAGTATTGGGGTGGCAGGGTCGTCTAGTGGTTAGAGTGTTGTGCCAGTAACTGAAAAGTTGATGGATCAAGTCCCTGAGCTGACAAGGTGATAGGGTGAATAAGCAGTAGTCATAGTAACGTCACTCTTCCTGGCAGGGAGCAGGGTGAATAAGCAGTAGTCATGGATAAGTCATCCTGAGGGAGCTGAATAAGCAAGGTAACATCACTCTGCCTGGCAGGGAGCAGGGTGAATAAGCAGTAGTCATAGTAGTCATCTGCCTGGCAGGGAGCAGGGTGAATAAGCAGTAGTCATAGTAACGTCACTCTGCCTGGCAGGGAGCAGGGTGAATAAGCAGTAGTCATAGTAACGTCACTCTGCCTGGCAGGGAGCAGGGTGAATAAGCAGTAGTCATAGTAACGTCACTCTGCCTGGCAGGGAGCAGGGTGAATAAGCAGTAGTCATAGTAACGTCACTCTGGCAGGGAGCAGGGTGAATAAGCTGGCAGGGCAGCAGGGTGAATAAGCAGTAGTCATAGTAACGTCACTCTGCCTGGCAGGGAGCAGGGTGAATAAGCAGTAGTCATAGTAACGTCACTCTGCCTGGCAGGGAGCAGGATGAATAAGCAGTAGTCATAGTAACTTCACTGCCTGGCAGGGAGCAGGGTGAATAAGAAGTAGTCATAGTAACGTCACTCTGCCTGGCAGGGAGCAGGGTGAATAAGCAGTAGTCATAGTAACGTCACTCTGCCTGGCAGGGAGCAGGGTGAATAAGAAGTAGTCATAGTAACGTCACTCTGCCTGGCAGGGAGCAGGGTGAATAAGAAGTAGTCATTGTTCAGGCATGATTAATGATGATGTAGAAGTGATGATAATGATTATGTGTGATCTGTATCCCAATTGGCACCCTATTCCCTATGTCGTGCACTACTTTAGATCAGAGCCCTATAGACCCTGGTCAAACATAGTGCGCAAAAAGAATAGGGCGCCATTTGAGACTCATCCTCAACCTCCCTCCCATCTCTTGTGATCTGCCTTTCTGTCACAGTTACAGTGGTCATTGTAGAAGCTTCACCTAGCAGAGAGTGCAGGTGTGATTGATGAACGGGTATAAGTGATGATGATGCCTGGGCTGGCTGTTGGCCTTTCTACATAAGGGTCCTCCATCAGCCTGATAAATAACCGCTCGTTCTCTGGGCAGAGGCTCGGGGAACAGGCAGGCAGGGTTGTGCTGGTTCTTCTACTGAGGTAATTAGGACCGTGATTAATTTCGGGTTGGCCTGTGTCCCATAGTGTTTTGATACAGCCTTCTAATAGGCATACAGTAAGTAGATCATCTGCATAGCAGGCTGACACGGGTATTTGTCTTGTCTGTGAGTTGTGTAATGGGTTGTCATGGAAACCGATTGTTGTTCTATTTAGTCTTAATAAAGGGACATCCACTCCCACCTAGCTTGCATCTTATTAAATCTCACACTATCCCCTAGTGCACTACTTTAGACCAGGACCCATAGGGCTTTGTTCACAACTAGTGCACTATATAGTGAATAAGGATGCCATTTGGGATGGATATTAGACTTTGCGTATTCCATTAGTCAAGTGATGGTTAACGGTCTGTTGTGTAGTCATTATCATTACAAACAAACATCTAACTGAATCTCCTGAGACGTGTCATTTAAATAACAAATAATACTGTTTAGTTTATGAAAAATACTACATGTTCTCAGGTCAATACTACACGTTCTCAGGTCAATACTACACGTTCTCAGGTCAATACTACACGTTCTCAGGTCAATACTACACGTTCTAAGGTCAATACTACGTTCTAAGGTCAATACTACACGTTCTCGGGTCAATACTACACCTTCTAAGGTCAATACTACACGTTCTAAGGTCAATACTACACGTTCTAAGGTCAATACTACACGTTCTAAGGTCAATACTACACGTTCTAAGGTCAATACTACACGTTCTAAGGTCAATACTACACTTCTAAGGTCAATACTACACGTTCTAAGGTCAATACTACACATTCTAAGGTCAATACTACACATTCTAAGGTCAATACTACACGTTCTAAGGTCAATACTACAATACGTTCTAAGGTCAATACTACACGTTCTAAGGTCAATACTACACGTTCTCAGGTCAATACTACACGTTCTCAGGTCAATACTACACGTTCTCAGGTCAATACTACACGTTCTAAGGTCAATACTACACGTTCTAAGGTCAATACTACACGTTCTCGGGTCAATACTACACCTTCTAAGGTCAATACTACACGTTCTAAGGTCAATACTACACGTTCTAAGGTCAATACTACACGTTCTAAGGTCAATACTACACGTTCTAAGGTCAATACTACACATTCTAAGGTCAATACTACACGTTCTAAGGTCAATACTACACATTCTAAGGTCAATACTACACATTCTAAGGTCAATACTATTCTAAGGTCAATACTACGTTCTAAGGTCAATACTACACGTTCTAAGGTCAATACTACACGTTCTAAGGTCAATACTACACGTTCTAAGGTCAATACTACACGTTCTCAGGTCAATACTACACGTTCTAAGGTCAATACTACACGTTCTAAGGTCAATACTACACGTTCTGAGGTCAATACTACACGTTCTAAGGTCAATACTACACGTTCTCAGGTCAATACTACACGTTCTCAGGTCAATACTACACGTTCTAAGGTCAATACTACACGTTCTAAGGTCAATACTACACGTTCTAAGGTCATGCCTAGAATGTGTCGCGGGTCAATTCAAAGCATAAACCTACAGTACATTCAGGATTACCGAAGTTCTTATCTTCCAGACTAGTTTTAACACATGTAAAGACCTGTGTCCTTCATAGCCTCTTGAGGAATATGTTGGTGATCAGCACTTGGCAAGGAGTCTAAACAGTTTTGAAAAAGAGCAGAAAATACAGTGGTTTTTATTAACTTTCGTCTCGCCAAGATAAATAGACGACTTGGAGCTTAATGTTCCCTAAAATGAAGACGTTTCATCCACACGACTGGTTTTATTATTCTAGCTGACAGGGCATCGTTCATTTACTACACTAAGTTATGTGGCAGAGTCCTTCCCTGTTTCTTGGTGTTTTTGTGCCCGACTTTTCAATGAAGTAAAACGACATTCCCTTTTCAAAAAGGTAAAAACACGTCGCCTAGCGTTTGAGTAACTGAATCACGGGGATATGGGCTGGGACAATTTCTGGAGACAATTTGCTCTTTTGACTTTATGTCTATGAAGCATTAAAAGACTGAGAGATTAAATATTTACTTCAGTTTGTTGGTGTTTAAACCTCTACAGGATCGGTGTTTCACCTCTCTGTTAACTGTATTTCTCTTTATGGTAACGCTCTCACTATGAGAGCAGATGTTACAGTCTCCCAGTGGCACCCTATTGCCTACGTAGTGCACTACTTTTGACCAGGCCCCGATAGGGATTAGAGTGCCGTTTGGAAAGCATGTCGGTGTTTTCTAATGGACTTCTGCTCGTTTCATTCACCTGAAGTTCATCTCTACAGTATTAACAACACACGGATGGTGACTGCCGCAGGGCAGCACACACCAGGGGATTTAAATGTTCTTGTTTTCAGTCGTTAATGAGTAGTGTGTGTGTGTGTGTGTGTGTGTGTGTGTGTGTGTGTGTGTGTGTGTGTGTGTGTGTGTGTGTGTGTGTGTGTGTGTGTGTGTGTGTGTGTGTGTGTGTGTGTGTGTGTGTGTGTGTGTGTGTGTGTGTGTGTGTGTGTGTGTGTGTGTGTGGATATATGCTCTCTCTCTCTCCTGCTGCTGTCAGCCCTTTAAGAAGATTGATCTATTACATATTTGGAGACAGTGTTTTGATGAGCTAATGATATTATACCATATATATACCACCAACTCAGTAGTGACGCATGTCCCGCAGTACGGTGGTAGTGCTGAGGCTGGTGATAGTGAGGGGGCTGGTGGTAGTGTGGAGACTGGGGCTTGTGGTAGTGAGGGGACTGGGGCTTGTGGTAGTGAGGGGACTGGGGATGGTGGTAGTGTGGGGACTGGGGCTGGTGGTAGTGTAGGGACTGGGGCTGGTGGTAGTGAGGGACTGGGGCTGGTGGTAGTGTGGGGACTGGGGCTTGTGGTAGTGAGGGGACTGGGGCTTGTGGTAGTGAGGGGACTGGGGATGGTGGTAGTGTGGGGACTGGGGCTGGTGGTAGTGTAGGGACTGGGGCTGGTGGTAGTGAGGGGACTGGGGCTGGTGGTAGTGTGGGGACTGGGGCTGGTGGTAGTGAGGGGACTGGGGCTGGTGGTAGTGTGGGGACTGGGGCTGGTTGTAGTGAGGGGACTAGGGCTGGTTGTAGTGAGGGGACTGGGGCTGGTTTTAGTGAGGGGACTGGGGCTGGTTTTAGTGAGGGGACTGGGGATGGTTGTAGTGTGGGGACTGGGGCTGGTTGTAGTGTGGGGACTGGGGCTGGTTGTAGTGTGGGGACTGGGGCTGGTTGTAGTGTGGGGACTGGGGCTGGTTGTAGTGAGGGGACTGGGGCTGGTTGTAGTGAGGGGACTGGGGCTGGTTGTAGTGAGGGGACTGGGGCTGGTTGTAGTGAGGGGACTGGGGCTGGTTGCAGTGTGGGGACTGGGGCTGGTTGTAGTGTGGGGACTGGGCTGGTTGTAGTGAGGGGACTGGGGCTGGTTGTAGTGAGGGGACTGGGGCTGGTTGCAGTGTGGGGACTGGGGTGGTTGTAGTGTGGGGACTGGGGCTGGTTGTAGTGAGGGGACTGGGGCTGGTTGTAGTGTGGGGACTGGGGCTGGTTGTAGTGAGGGGACTGGGGCTGGTTGTAGTGTGGGGACTGGGGATGATGGTAGTGAGGGGACTGGGGCTGGATATTCTTGTGGATAATGCCTCTTTGAATAACTAGGTAGGTAGAGGAAAAGGGAGTGTGGAGGTGGTTTGTAGAATGCCTTCTAATCGATCAATCATGTCTTTATAAAGCCCTTCTTACATCAGTTGATGTTTCAAAGTGGTGTACAGAAACCCATCCTATAACCCCAAGCAGCAAGCAATGCAAACGTAGAAGCATGGTGGCTAGAAAAACTCCCTAGAAAGGCCAGAACCTAGGAAGAAACCTAGAAAGGAACCAGGCTATGTGGGGTGGCCAGTCCTCTTCTTGCTGTGCCAGGTGGAGATTAGAACAGAACATGGCCAAGATGTTCAAATGTTCATAGATGACCAGCAGGGTCAATTCATAATTATCACAGTTGTTGTTGAGGGTGCAAATGGTCAGCACCTCAGGAGTAAATGTCTGCTGGCTTTTCATAGCCGATCATTCAGAGTATCTCTACCAGTCCTGCTGTCTAGAGAGTTGAAAACCGCAGGTCAAGGGACAGTTAGCACGTCCGGTGAAAAGGGCAGGGTTCCATAGCCGCAGGTAGAACTGTTGAAACTGGAGCAGCAGCACGGCCAGATGGATTGGGGACAGCAAGGAGTCATCAGGCCAGGGAATCCTCGGGCATGGTCCTAGGGCTCAGGTCCTCTGAGAGAGAGAAAGAAAGAATAAGAGAAAAGAGAGAGAATTAGAGAGAGCATACTTAAATTTACACAGGACACCGGATAAGACAGGAGAAATACTCCAGATAAAACAGACTGACCCTAGCCCCCGACACAAGCTACTGCAGCATAAATACTGGAGGCTGAGACGGGAGGGGTCGGGAGACACTGTGGCCCCGTCTGACGATACCCCCGGACAGGGCCAAACAACCACCAACTTACCATCCTGAGACAAGGCCGAGTATAGCCCACATAGATCTCCGCCACGGTACAACCCAAGGGGGGGTGCCAACCCAGACAGGAAGATCACGTCAGTAATTTTGGGTCTTCACCATGTTTCATCGAAATGTACAGCTGTGTATCATCTGCATAGCAGTGAAAGTTAACATTATGTTTCCGAATGACATCACCAAGAAGTAAAATATATAATGATAACAATAGTGGTCCTAAAACTGAACCTTGAGGAACATTGAAATGTACAGTTGATTTGTCAGAGGACAAACCGTCCACAGAGACAAACTGATATCTTTCCGAGAGATAAGATCTAAACCAGGCCAGAACTTGTCCGTGTAGACCAATTTGGGTTTCCAATCTCCCCCCAAAAATGTGGTGATTGATGATATCAAAAGCAGCACTAAGGTCTAGGAGCACGAGGACAGATGCAGAGCCTCAGTCTGATGCCATTAAAAGGCTATTTACCACCTTCACAAGTGTAGTCTCAGTGCCATGATGGGGTCTAAAACCCGAATGAATCATTTCGTATACATTGTTTTTCTTCAGGAAGGCAGTGAACTGCTGCGTAACAGCGTTTTCAAAAAAGATTGAGAGGAATGGAAGATTTCGATATTGGCCGATATTTAAAAAATATATTTTCTCGGTCAAGGTTCTCGGTCAAGGTTTGGCTTTTTCAAGAGAGGCTTTAATTCCTGCCATTTGTAGTGAGTTTGGTCCACATTCGGTGGATAGAGAGCCGTTTATTATGTTCAACATAGGAGGGCCAAGCACAGGAAGCAGCTCTTTCAGTAGTTTAGTTGGAATACGGTCCAGTATGCAGCTTGTAGGTTCAGAGGCCATGATTATTTTCATCTATGTGTCAAGAGATATAGTATTAAAAAAACTTGAGCATCTCCCTTAGTCCTGGCAGGGTTGTGCAGACTCAGGACAACCTGAGCTTTGGAGGAATATGCAGATTTATCACTTTCTTTTAATCACCTCAAGTCAAAGAGAGTCAATTGGAGTCGAGGTAACAGTGCAGAGCCAGTGAAACATCAATAGATATTTAGCGTGGCGCTGTCCATATTAATATGTGTATGAGCGTATAGCCACATGGATTATGCCGCTATAAATCTTTATCAAACCTTATAATTGGTTGACTTTTTTTTAGATGTTTTCATGTATTTAGTTTTTATATGATATTTTCCTTTGCTAGTGTAGAAGGTAAAGTCAATCACCTTCACCAGCCTGCGTGTCTCTGTCCCTGAACGCCTGAAAGGCCATGGGAATAATCATTTGGCAAAGGGACATTTTGTTCAATCTGGAGAGGTTGGGAAGCAACTAGCTATTGCTTCTTGAAATATTCACAAAATGTCCAATTAGGGCTGAAAATTCACCTCTCTCGTTTGTCAGTGACTCATTTTGCAGCAGGGGAATCGCTCGCCCTCCCTTCCTTTTTTAGGATGGACCACTTTTTAATGACTCATTCATCAAATCTTGGCTCTTTTACAAGTCATACAGCTACCAAGGCAGACTAATCAGCCTCCTTTAGGGGATTGATGCAAGGCAGGGTGGAGAGAGAACTTGTAGTGGTGAGGCCCGGCCTGCAGGTCGAATCAATCATTAACACGGGATTCATTTAAGGACAGAGCTCAGCTGACCATGCAGGGGAATCTCAGGAGCTCCCGTATGAAACTAAACAAGCAAGAAGTATGTTAAGGGATCATGGCCCGCATCCTAAATGACACCCTATTCCCTATATAGTGTTCCCTATGTATAGGTCTCCGGGGTTCATGTTTCATCTTAAACCCATTACACAGAAGGTGTATATATAGAGAGAGGACATACTATAGCAGTTGACTTGAGTTGTATGAACCTTCCTGTGTAACAAGATGCACTTTATAATGGATTCACAATCCTTGACAGGGAAGGTGCTTATAGAGAGAGAGGACACACTGCAGCAGTACGACTTATACGAATCTCCAAGGAACTCAAGGGAACCGATCAACCTAATCAACAGTTAAAGAAATACAAAATCAAGGCCATTGAAAACGAATTACAGAGTTAATCACAAAAAGAAAGGGAACAATATAATGTTCTCAGACAAGCCAAGATACCAAATCATATACATAGTATGTTCCTAGATATCAATCTACCTACATTGAACACAGAGCATTAAATCAACTATTACAAAAGACAAAAAGACTGAAAAATAAATTGGACTTTTGAAAATGACTTTTGAAAATATGATGTCTACTATCTATTACATGTACTCTTTTCATAATCCTCTTTTTTTTCCTAAACAAAATGATGGATATCTTTGTGATGGTGTATATTACATGGATATATTAAATGGTTCAAAGTTGCCCAGAGGCCTGGCAATGCCAGTGTTAAAATGTTCCATGTTGTCTCAATAGCTCAAGTACCTCTGTTACTAATCTGAGCAACAAAAAAAAGAAACGTCCTCTCACTGTCAACTGCGTTTATTTTCAGCAAACTTTAACATGTCTAAATATTTGTATGAACATAACAAGATTCAACAACTGAGACATAAACTGAACAAGTTCCACAGACATGTGACTAACGGAAATGGAATAATGTGTCCCTCATCAAAGGGGGGGAGGTCAAAATCAAAAGTAAAAAAAGAACACTGACATTCCTGTCTTGTAGGAAATCACACACAGAACGAGCAGTATGGCTGGTGGCATTGTCATGCTGGAGGGTCATGTCAGGATGAGCCTGCAGGAAGGGTACCACATGAGGGAGGAGGATGTCTTCCCTGTAACGCACAGCGTTGAGATTGCCTGCAATGACAACAAGCTCAGTCTGATGATGCTGTGACACACCGCCCCAGACCATGACTGACCCTCCACCTCCAAATCGATCCCGCTCCAGAGTACAGGCCTCGGTGTAACGCTCATTCTTTCGATGATAAAGGCCTATCCGACCATCACCCCTGGTGAGACAAAACCTTGTCTCATCATTGAAGAGCACTTTTTGCTAGTGCCCATAGGCGACGTTGTTGCCGGTGATGTCTGGTGAGGACCTGCCTTACGACAGGCCTACAAGCCCTCAGTCCAGCCTCTCTCTTAGACAAACATTTTTGTGAATTGTTGGGAGTGAAAGTTCTTAGTAAACAACATAGACATTTTGTAACATATGATATTGTGTAAATATTGAATCTGCCTGAATATTCCCACATACATATTTGTTGTGTTAGAAAGAGGGATTAAAAACTATAAAGTGTGTTTTTTAAAAATCAAGATTTACACAAAATACAACTTTAAAAAAACATCTAATACAAATATTTCTAAACATTTATGGAAAATACATGAAAAGGAGGAGGTCAAAAGGGGGGTGAGTGTAATGGATGTGAAACGGCTAGCTAGTTAGCGGTGGTGGCTTTTGTGGAGCGATGGTTAACGATGCTTCGTGGGTGACTGTTGATGTGTGCAGAGGGTCCCTGGTTCGCGCCCGGGTATGGGCGAGGAGTTTAAAGTCTAAAGTTATACTGTTACATTACTAAACTATTATGGAAAGATGAGACTCTCACGAACACAATGTTCTTAATTTTGCTCTTCGACCCCCACAAGCCCTCGATGATGATGATGATGAACTTCTGTCTGTAGCGTCTGAACTGTTTGGGCTAGAAACTAATATGACGCCACTGTCGAAAGGGGAGACTCCCACTTCTACGACTCGGAGGTCACGTTAAACGGTACTGGTTTAAAAAACTACGTGTGAAAGTAGTTTCGTGCTTACCAAAAAACAGGGATTAAATATGTGTATGAAAAATATATACTGTATATACAGTACCAGTCAAATGTTTGCACACACCTACTCATTCAAAGGTTTTTATTTATTTCTACTATATTTATACTATTATTTATACTATATTCTGCATTGTAGAATAATAGTGAAAAACTATGAAATGAGACAAATGGAGTCATGTAGCAACCAAAAAAGTATTAAACAATGAAAATATATTTTATATTTGAGATTAACCAGCATCAACTGGAATGCTTTCCCAACAGTTCCCACATATGCTGAGCACTTGTTCGCTGCTTTTTTTTCACTCTCAATTTGGTTGAGGTCGGGGGATTGCAGAGGCCAGGTCATCTGATGTAGCACTCCATCACTCTCCTCCTTAGTCAAATAGCCCTTACACAGCCTGGAGATGTGTTGGGTCATTGTCCTGTTGAAAAACAAATGAGAGTCCCACTAAGCCCAAACTAGATGGGATGGCGTATTGCTGCAGAATGCTGTGGTAGCCATGCTTCTTGTGACTCTCAAACCCGTATCCGGGAGCGTAATCATCGCCTCAAACTAATTAGCATAACACAGCGGACATAAATCTTCCTACAAAATCTTCCTATTCGTGAAAATCACAAATGAAATATATTGAGACACAGCTTAGCCTTTTGTTAATCACACTGTCATCTCAGATTTTCAAGTTTATCATGGCATAATGCTATGCTAGGCTCTGCTGGCAGCAGGCAACATTTTCACGAAAATAAGAAAAGCAATCAAATTAAATAATTTATGTTTGAAGAACTTCAGATGTTTTCACTCAGGAGACTCGCAGTTAGATAGCAAATGTTCCTTTTTTTCCAAAAATATAATTTTTGTAGGCGAAATAGCTCCCGTTTGTTCGTGACGTTTGGCTGAGAAATCGACTGGAAAATGGTCACTACAACGCCAAACTTTTTTTCCAAATTAGCTCCATAATATCGACAGAAACATGGCAAACGTTGTTTAGAATCAATCCTCAAGGTGTTTTTCACATATCTATTCGATAATATATCCGTCGGGACAATTGGTTTCTCATAAGAAGCGATTGGAAAAATGGCTACCTCAGTACTTTACGCAAGATTTTCTACAGGAGCCATCATGTGACCACTTGCTCAATGTGGTCCCTTACGGCTATTCTTCAACATAAATGCGTAAAAAGACGTCACAATGCTGTAGACACCTTGGGGAATACGTAGAAAGCTCATTCGTAGCCCATTCACAGCTATATAAGGAGTCATTGGCATGAAGCAGTTTTTAAAAATGTGGCACTTCCTGATTAGATTTTTATCTGGGTTTCGCCTGTAACATCAGTTCTGTTGCACTCACAGACAATATCTTTGCAGTTTTGGAAACGTCAGAGTGTTTTCTATCCAAGGCTGTCAATTACATGCATAGTCGAGCATCTTGTCATGACAAACTATCCCGTTTAAAATGGGAACGTTTTTTATCCAAAAATTAAAATACTGCCCCCTAGTCGTAAAAGGTTAAGTGTGTCATGAATTCTAAATAAATCACAGACAGTGTCACCAGCAAAGGACCCCCACACCATAACACCTCCTCCTCCATGCTTTACGGTGGGAAATACACATGCGGAGATCATCCATTCACCCACACCGTGTCTCACAAAGACATGGCAGTTGGAACCAAAAATCTCCAATTTGGACTCCAGACCAAAGGACAAATGTCCACAGGTCTGATGTCCATTGTTCATGTTTCTTGGCCCAAGCAAGGCTCTTCTTCTCATTGGTGTCCTTTAGTATTGGTTTCTTTGCAGCAATTCGATCATGACGGCTTGCTATACACAGTCTCCTCTGAACAGTTAATGTTGAGATGTGTCTGTTACTTGAAATCTGTGAAGCATTTATTTGGGCTGCAATTTCTGAGGCTGGTAACCCTAATGAACTTATCCTCTGCAGCAGAGGTGACTCTATTCTTCCATTCCTGTGGCGGTCCTCATGAGAGCCAGTTTCATCTTAGCGCTTGATGGTTTTTGCGACTGCACTTGAAGAAACTTTAAATGTTCTTGAAATTCTCCGTATTGACTGACCTTTGTGTCAAAGTAATGATGGACTATCGTGTCTCATTTGTTTATTTGAGCTGTTCTTGCCATACTATGGACTTGATATTTTACCAAATAAGGCTGTCTTCTGTATACCATCCCTACCTTGTCACAACACAACTGATTGGCTGAAATGCATTAAGAAGGAAGAAATTCCACAAATGTACTTTTATTAAGAAGGCACACCTGTTAATTGAAATGCATTCCAGGTGACTACCTCATGAAGCTGGTTGAGAGAATGCCAAGAGTGTGCAAAGCTGTCATCAAGGCAAAGGGTGGCTACTTTGAATATTCTAAAATATATTATATTTATTTATTTTGTGGTTTCTACATGATTCCATATGTGTTATTTCATAGTTTTGATGTCTTCACTATTATTCTACAATGTAAAAAATTAAGAAAAACCCTTGAATGAGTAGGTGTTCTAAAACATTTGACTGGCAGTGTATATATCCTGAGTTTTCTATATCTCTTAGATTTAGGACAGACACTTCAAAACCTTTTTACATTTTTTATATTTACCTTTTTTTTTTAACTAGGCTAGTCAGTTAAGAACAAATTCCTATTCATAATGACCGCCTCCCCCGGCCAAATTAGACCAGTTGTGCGCTGCCCTATGGGATTCCCAATCACGACAGAATGTGATACAGCCTGGATTCAAACCAGGGACTGTAGTGACGCCTCTCACACTGAGATGCAGTGCCTTAGACACCTGCACCACAATTATTTTGTGACTGACTGTCTTTTTCCATTTATGAATGTGTTATTCAATGTGTTTCTAGGGGCATTTTATCAAAAGCGATCCTCCAATAGAGCTAATTTGCTGCACTTACCCTGCATACATCTAGACTGAATCTGAAAGGGCACCCTATTCCCATAGAGAGTTGGTCTAAAGTAGTGCACTCTATAGGAAAAGGGGTGCCATTTTGTACGCAGTGTTGTAAATGGCAACATTGGTAACACTCGTCTGTTTGGGTGTGAGACTTGTCAACTGCAGATTAATGGTGGTACACACAACACAATCTTACATGTTTCATTGTAGATTGAAAACAAATTGCTCTTTAGACTCAGAAAGAAAAGCCAATTGCTTTTCCATACCGTTTGTCACATTTGCCATGTAGGTTAAATCAAATCAAATCAAATGTATTTATAAAGCCCTTCTTACATCAGCTGATTTCACAAAGTGCTGTACAGAAACTCAGCCTAAAACCCCAAACAGCAAGCGATGCAGGGTGTAGAAGCACGGTCTGGATAATTACCAGGTTGCACCTGGTGCTCAACAACCTGGGAGATACTTCCATTATGGTGCTTCAGCCTGTAGCTGTATGTCCATCATGGTTCCCTTTATAGCACACATCGTTAGACCAGGACCCATAGGGACATACCTCATGACATGGGGAAGTGTCCTTCCAGACATGGTATTACATCAGCAGTCGTCTAGTCACCGTACTCTAGACCTTCCAGACATGGTATTACATCAGCAGTCGTCTAGTCACCGTACTCTAGACCTTCCAGACATGGTATTACATCAGCAGTCGTCTAGTCACCGTACTCTAGACCTTCCAGACATGGTATTACATCAGCAGTCGTCTAGTCACCGTACTCTAGACCTTCCAGAGATGGTATTAAATCAGCAGTCAGTCGTCTAGTCACCGTACTCTAGACCTTCCAGAGATGGTATTAAATCAGCAGTCACCGTCCAGACATGTTCAGACCGTTGACAGCAGTTTCTAGTCATCGTCTGCATTCACCTTATGACATCCAGTGGAACAACCACTTTACAATAGTGCATCTAAGTATTTTAAGGGGGGAGAAGGACTACTTTATCCTATCCTAGGTATTCCTTAAAGAGGTGGGGTTTCAGTCACCGTACTCTAGACCTTCCAGAGATGGTATTACATCAGCAGTCCTTCCAGAGAGTCGTCTTGTCAGCCGAGTCACCGTCACTCTAGACCTTCCAGAGATGGTATTACATCAGCAGTCAGTCCTCCGCTGAGCCCTGGGGACTAGTCACCGTACTCTAGACCTTCCAGAGATGGTATTAAACAGCAGTCAGTCGTCTAGTCACCGTACTCTAGACCTTCCAGACATGGTATTACATCAGCAGTCGTCTCGTCACCGTACTCTAGACCTTTCAGAGATGGTATTACATCAGCAGTCAGTCGTCTAGTCACCGTACTCTAGACCTTCCTGGGATGGTATTACATCAGCAGTCGTCTAGTCACCGTACTCTAGACCTTCCAGAGATGGTATTAAATCAGCAGTCAGTCGTCTAGTCACCGTACTCTAGACCTTCCAGACATGGTATTACATCAGCAGTCGTCTGGTCACCGTACTCTAGACCTTCCAGACATGGTATTACATCAGCAGTCGTCTAGTCATCGTACTCTAGGTTATGACAGAGCCAAAGTGACTTGGTGTATAGCGACCTTCCAGACATGGTATTACATCAGCAGTCGTCTAGTACTCTACACTTGAAACCTGGCATGGTATTACATCAGCAGCCTAGTCAGCCAGACCTGGTTGCTAAGGAACCATGAGGGATTAAAGTACTCTACACAAGGAATGAGCCAAGCCGTTGTTGCTAAGGACCCATGAGGGGATAAAGTACTCTACATGAGGAATGAGCCAAGCCATTGTTGTTAAGGACCCATGAGGGGATAAATTACTCTACATGAGGAATGAGCCAAGCCATTGTTGCTAAGGACCCATGAGGGGGTAAATTACTCTACATGAGGAATGAGCCAAGCCATTGTTGCTAAGGACCCATGAGGGGGTAAAGTACTCTACATGAGGAATGAGCCAAGCCATTGTTGTTAAGGACCCATGAGGGGATAAATTACTCTACATGAGGAATGAGCCAAGCCGTTGTTGTTAAGGACCCATAAGGGGATAAAGTCCTCTACATGAGGAATGAGCCAAGCCGTTGTTGCTAAGGACCCATGAGGGGATAAATTACTCTACATGAGGAATGAGCCAAGCCATTGTTGTTAAGGACCCATGAGGGGATAAATTACTCTACATGAGGAATGAGCCAAGCCATTGTTGTTAAATGATATTCAGCCTCACACTGATTCATTTTGAAGAAAATAACAATGTTGAGAACTGTTATGACCTCTGTCTCTCTATGAAATGATGTTAAAGGCGTATGTATAAGAACAAGCAGCACAAATGCCACACTTAAATAACACAGCATGTCCAGCAGCATATCCACTTTTGCAAGTCAGAAAATACAGTAATACGCTACATTTACATTACATTTAAGTCATTTAGCAGACGCTCTTATCCAGAGCGACTTACAAATTGGTGCATTCACCTTATGACATCCAGTGGAACAGTCACTTTACAATAGTGCATTTAAATCTTAAAGGGGGGGAGGGATTACTTATCCTATCCTAGGTATTCCTTAAAGAGGTGGGGTTTCAGGTGTCTCCGGAAGGTGGTGATTGACTCCGCTGTCCTGGCGTCGTGAGGGAGTTTGTTCCACCATTGGGGGGCCAGCGCTATATACTGTATACAAAAGTATGTGGACACCCCTTCAAATTAGTGGATCCGGCTTTTTCAGCTACACCCGTTGCTGACAGTTGTATAAAACCGAGCACACAGTCATGCAATCTCCATAGACAAACATTGGCAGCAGAATGTGCGACAGGGTAGCCTAGTGGTTAGAGCGCTAGACTAGTAACCGGAAGGTTGCAAGTTCAAACCCCCGAGCTGACAAGGTACAAATCTGTCGTTCTGCCCCTGAACAGGCAGTTAACCCACTGTTCCCAGGCCGTCATTGAAAATAAGAATTTGTTCTTAACTGACTGTCCTGGTTAAATAAAGGTTAAAACATTTTTTTTTATGGCCTTACTGAATAGCTCAGTGACATCCTACTGTCATAGGATGCCCTCTTTCCAACAAGTCAGTTTGTCAAATTTCTGTCCTGCTAGAGCTGTCCCGGTCAACTGTAATTGATGTTATTATGAAGTGGAAACTTCTAGGAGCAACAACGTCTCATCCGTAAAGTGGTAGGCCACACAAGTTCACAGAGTGGGACCTCTGAAGCGCGTATCGCGTAAAATCATCTGTCCTCAGTTGCAACACTCACTACTGAGTTCCAAACTGCCTCTGGAAGCAACGTCAGCACAAACGCTGTTCATCGGTAGCTTCATGAAATGGGTTTCCGTGGCCCAGCAGCCGCACACAAGCCTAAGTTCACCATGCGCAATGCCAGGCATCAGCTGGAATAGTGTAAAGCTCACCGCCACTGGACTCTGGGGAAGTGGTAACGTGTTCTCTGGAGTGATGAATCACGCTTCACCATCTGGCAGTCCGACAGATGAATCTGGGTTTGGCGGATGCCAGGAGAATGCTACCTGCCCAAATGCATATGCAATGTTCCAACATCTAGTGGAAAGCCTTCCCAGAATAGTGGAGACTGTTATAGCAGCAATGTTCCAACATCTAGTGGAAAGCGTCCCCAGAAGAGTGGAGGCTGTTATAGCAGCAATGTTCCTACATCTAGTGGAAAGCCTTCCCAGAAGAGTGGAGGCTGTTATAGCAACAATGTTCCTACATCTAGTGGAAAGCCTACCCAGAAGAGTGGAGACTGTTATAGCAGCAATGTTCCAACATCTAGTGGAAAGCCTTCCCAGAAGAGTGGAGGCTGTTATAGCAGCAATGTTCCAACATCTAGTGGAAAGCCTACCCAGAAGAGTGGAGGCTGTTATAGCAGCAATGTTCCAACATCTAGTGGAAAGCCTTCCCAGAAGAGTGGAGACTGTTATAGCAGCAATGTTCCAACATCTAGTGGAAAGCGTCCCCAGAAGAGTGGAGGCTGTTATAGCAGCAATGTTCCAACATCTAGTGGAAAGTCTTCCCAGAAGAGTGGAGGCTGTTATAGCAGCAATGTTCCAACATCTAGTGGAAAGCCTTCCCAGAAGAGTGGAGGCTGTTATAGCAGCAAAGGGGACCAACTCCATATTAATGCCCATGATTTGGGAATGAGATGTTTGACGAGCAGGTGTCCACATACTTTGGGTCATGTAGTGTGTGTTCTTGTTGTTCCAAAGTCATTTAAATCAATGTCAGGTCACAATAGGCCATTTAATTCACTATAATGATTCAGAAAATGGAGCAGGTTTGTCAGTTCAGAGGTGAAGCATGCAGGCGACAGTACAAACCCATAAAGTATGAACGCCTAGGTACTTAGCTGGAAGGCTCGGACAGAACTGTGCAAGACTGCTCTTCAGTATGTTTGTTGAAGTCCTATGTGCAGCAAGGAGCAAACATGGACACGGTCAGAGAATAGAGAGGAAGCTCAGAAAATGACCTTGAAATAAACTCAGGATGTTGTGTTATCCAACAACATATAGACATGTCGGAAAAATAGTTGTTTTTCTCTCTCTCTTTTTATTTTTTATTTGACCTTTTTTTAACCAGGCAAGTCAGTTAAGAACATATTCTTATTTTCAATGACGGCCTGTTCAGGGGCAGAACGACAGATTTGTACCTTGTCAGCTCGGGGGTTTGAACTCGCAACCTTCCGGTTACTCGTCCAACGCTCTAACCACTAGGCTACGCCGCCGCCCCTCTCTCACCAAATAGGCTCTGAAATATTCACTCCGTGATTCATTCATTAAAGTCTCCAAAAATCACATGATCACATGGCACCAAGTGAATGACTTTAGGAGGTTTCCATTCCTAATAATCCACTCAAGTGGTTTCTCTTGTTTTTCAGGGAATAGAATAAGTCAACTAGATCTTGGGATGTTGTCTCGTAGAAACAGACGGCCGATGTCAACTGGGATGTTGTCTCGTAGAAACAGACGGCCGATGTCAACTGGGATGTTGTCTCGTAGAAACAGACGGCCGATGTCAACTGGGATATTGTCTCGTAGAAACAGACGGCCGATGTCAACTGGGATGTTGTCTCGTAGAAACAGACGGCCGATGTCAACTGGGATGTTGTCTCGTAGAAACAGACGGCCGATGTCAACTGGGATGTTGTCTCGTAGAAACAGACGGCCGATGTCAACTGGGATGTCGTCTCGTAGAAACAGACGGCCGATGTCAACTGGGATGTCGTCTCGTAGAAACAGACGGCCGATGTCAACTGGGATGTCGTCTCGTAGAAACAGACGGCCGATGTCAACTGGGATGTCGTCTCGTAGAAACAGACGGCCGATGTCAACTGGGATATTGTCTCGTAGAAACAGACGGCCGATGTCAACTGGGATGTCGTCTCGTAGAAACAGACGGCCGATGTCAACTGGGATGTCGTCTCGTAGAAACAGACGGCCGATGTCAACTGGGATGTCGTCTCGTAGAAACAGACGGCCGATGTCAACTGGGATGTTGTCTCGTAGAAACAGACGGCCGATGTCAACTGGGATGTCATCTCGTAGAAACAGACGGCCGATGTCAACTGGGATGTTGTCTCGTAGAAACAGACGGCCGATGTCAACTGGGATGTTGTCTCGTAGAAACAGACGGCCGATGTCAACTGGGATGTTGTCTCATAGAAACAGACGGCCGATGTCAACTGGGATGTTGTCTCGTAGAAACAGACGGCCGATGTCAACTGGGATGTTGTCTCGTAGAAACAGACGGCCGATGTCAACTGGGATGTTGTCTCGTAGAAACAGACGGCCGATGTCAACTGGGATGTTGTCTCGTAGAAACAGACAGCCGATGTCAACTTGGGATGTTGTCTCGTAGAAACAGACGGCCGATGTCAACTGGGATGTTGTCTCATAGAAACAGACGGCCGATGTCAACTGGGATGTTGTCTCGTAGACACAGACGGCCGATGTCAACTGGGATGTTGTCTCGTAGAAACAGACGGCCGATGTCAACTGGGATGTTGTCTCGTAGACACAGACGGCCGATGTCAACTGGGATGTTGTCTCGTAGAAACAGACGGCCGATGTCAACTGGGATGTTGTCTCGTAGAAACAGACGGCCGATGTCAACTGGGATGTTGTCTCGTAGAAACAGACGGCCGATGTCAACTTGGGATGTTGTCTCGTAGAAACAGACGGCTGATGTCAACTGGGATGTTGTCTCATAGAAACAGACGGCTGATGTAAACTGGGATATTGTCTCGTAGAAACAGACGGCCGATGTCAACTGGGATGTTGTCTCATAGAAACAGACGGCTGATGTAAACTGGGATGTTGTCTCGTAGAAACAGACGGCCGATGTCAACTGGGATGTTGTCTCGTAGAAACAGACGGCCGATGTCAACTTGGGATGTTGTCTCGTAGAAACAGACGGCCGATGTCAACTGGGATATTGTCTCGTAGAAACAGACGGCCGATGTCAACTGGGATATTGTCTCGTAGAAACAGACGGCTGATGTCAACTGGGATATTGTCTCGTAGAAACAGACGGCTGATGTCAACTTGGGATATTGTCTCGTAGAAACAGACGGCCGATGTCAACTGGGATGTTGTCTCATAGAAACAGACGGCTGATGTCAACTGGGATGTTGTCTCATAGAAACAGACGGCCGATGTCAACTGGGATGTTGTCTCATAGAAACAGACGGCTGATGTAAACTGGGATGTTGTCTCGTAGAAACAGACGGCCGATGTCAACTGGGATGTTGTCTCGTAGAAACAGACGGCCGATGTCAACTGGGATGTTGTCTCGTAGAAACAGACGGCCGATGTCAACTGGGATGTTGTCTCGTAGAAACAGACGGCTGATGTCAAACCAACACACTTTAAAGGGATTTACTCCAGCATCAATACTGTATGTTAGATAGATCTCCCTATTCCCTGCTTGTTTCAGACACTATCCACCATTATGATGGGGTGAGGTGTTGATGGAGTCGTTGGTTTTATTTTGACAACAGTATGGAACTGGCCAGTGTTCCTGTCATTGGACAAGGCATATTGTATTTCACTTTAACTGAGTTCAGTCCATTTATTTATAGATTTATATATATATTTTTTTTTAAACGTAAAATCTGGTTTTAAATCAATGTCAAATGTTCCTGTTTGTTAGCGTCACATCAGCAATCCCCATGGTGGTATTAGAGCAATGGTTGTTGGTGGCATTAGAGCTATGGTCATAAATCAAATCAAATCAAATTTTATTTGTCACATACACATGGTTAGCAGATGTTAATGCGAGTGTAGCGAAATGATTGTGCTTCTAGTTCCGACAATGCAGTAATAACCAACAAGTAATCTAACTAACAATTCCAAAACTACTGTCTTATACACAGTGTAAGGGGATAAAGAATATGTACATAAGGATATATGAATGAGTGATGGTACAGAGCAGCATAGGCAAGATACAGTAGATGGTATCGAGTACAGTATATACATATGAGATGAGTATGTAAACAAAGTGGCATAGTTAAAGTGGCTAGTGATACATGTATTACATAAGGATGCAGTCGATGATATAGAGTACAGTATATACGTATACATATGAGATGAATAATGTAGGGTATGTAACATTATATAAGGTAGCATTGTTTAAAGTGGCTAGTGATATATTTATGGTCATGGTTGTTTCTGTCAGTTTGGAGCCCGATGGAAAAACCTATACATATGTAGGGCAAATGTGACAAAATAACATGCATAAATATACGCTATTTAGCAGACGTACAAGCACTTATACGTGCATACATTTACAACCACACAGGACCTCTGTGTGAGGATGGAGCAGGACTGACAGGAATAGAGCAGCCTGTCTTCTGAGCCTCCAGCCAGGATGGAGCAGCCTGTGTTCTGAGCCTCCAGACAGGATGGAGCAGGACTGACAGGAATAGAGCAGTCTGTGTTCTGAGCCTCCAGACAGGATGGAGCAGTACTGACAGGAATAGAGCAGCCTGTGTTCTGAGCCTCCAGACAGGATGGAGCAGGACTGACAGGAATAGAGCAGCCTGTGTTCTGAGCCTCCAGACAGGATGGAGTAGGACTGACAGGATGGAGCAGCCTGTGTTCTGAGCCTCCAGACAGGATGGAGCAGGACTGACAGGAATAGAGCAGCCTGTGTTCTGAGCCTCCAGACAGGATGGAGCAGGACTGACAGGAATAGAGCAGCCTGTGTTCTGAGCCTCCAGACAGGATGGAGCAGGACTGACAGGAATAGAGCAGCCTGTGTTCTGAGCCTCCAGACAGGATGGAGCAGCCTGTGTTCTGAGCCTCCAGACAGGATGTAGCAGCCTGTGTTCTGAGCCTCCAGACAGGATGGAGCAGCCTGTGTTCTGAGCCTCCAGACAGGATGGAGCAGCCTGTGTTCTGAGCCTCCAGACAGGATGGAGCAGGACTGACAGGAATAGAGCAGCCTGTGTTCTGAGCCTCCAGCCAGGATGGAGCAGGACTGACAGGAATAGAGCAGCCTGTGTTCTGAGCCTCCAGACAGGATGGAGCAGGACTGACAGCAATAGAGCAGCCTGTGTTCTGAGCCTCCAGACAGGATGGAGGAGGACTGACAGGAATAGAGCAGCCTGTGTTCTGAGCCTCCAGACAGGATGGAGCAGGACTGACAGGAATAGAGCAGCCTGTGTTCTGAGCCTCCAGACAGGATGGAGCAGGACTGACAGGAATAGAGCAGCCTGTGTTCTGAGCCTCCAGACAGGATGGAGCAGGACTTACAGGAATAGAGGAGCCTGTGTTCTGAGCCTCCAGCCAGGATGGAGCAGCACTGACAGGAATAGAGCAGCCTGTGTTCTGAGCCTCCAGACAGGATGGAGCAGCACTGACAGGAATAGAGCAGCCTGTGTTCTGACCCTCCAGACAGGATGGAGCAGGACTGACAGGAATAGAGCAGCCTGTGTTCTGAGCCTCCAGACAGGATGGAGCAGCCTGTGTTCTGAGCCTCCAGACAGGATGGAGCAGCCTGTGTTCTGAGCCTCCAGACAGGATGGAGCAGCCTGTGTTCTGAGCCTCCAGACAGGATGGAGCAGCCTGTGTTCTGAGTCTCCAGACAGGATGGAGCAGGACTGACAGGAATAGAGCAGCCTGTGTTCTGAGCCTCCAGACAGGATGGAGCAGGACTGACAGGAATAGAGCAGCCTGTGTTCTGAGCCTCCAGACAGGATGGAGCAGCCTGTGTTCTGAGCCTCCAGACAGGATGTAGCAGCCTGTGTTCTGAGCCTCCAGACAGGATGGAGCAGCCTGTGTTCTGAGCCTCCAGACAGGATGGAGCAGCCTGTGTTCTGAGCCTCCAGACAGGATGGAGCAGCCTGTGTTCTGAGCCTCCAGACAGGATGGAGCAGCCTGTGTTCTGAGCCTCCAGACAGGATGGAGCAGGACTGACAGGAATAGAGCAGCCTGTGTTCTGAGCCTCCAGACAGGATGCAGCAGCCTGTGTTCTGACCCTCCAGACAGGATGGAGCAGGACTGACAGGAATAGAGCAGAGTGGATCCATAGGGTATGTAGCCTGTCAATGCCATCAGTTTTCATTTGAACCAATCAGAAAGACACACAATACAAAATACATTGTTTAGTGCTTGGCTTGTGCTGCTGGTCGGGGTAAAGGCCTCCCTCCCCAAGCACAGCTGTCTCTCTGCTTGGCTTATCTTTGACAGTTACTCTTGGAAAAGTTGTCCCTTCCCCATCAGATTTACTGGTCCATAAAATGAAAGGGTTTGAGCTCTCCTGTACCGGCCTCTTAGATGGAAATTATGGATACAGAAGTCTGTAGAATCTGACCCGGGCAGTACTTCAGTCTGTAGAATCTGACCCAGGCAGTACTTCAGTCTGTAGAATCTGACCCGGGCAGTACTTCAGTCTGTAGAATCTGACCCGGGCAGTACTTCAGTCTGTAGAATCTGACCCAGGCAGTACTCCACATAATAACACTCCGAGCTACAGTAGGAACCTCATATTAACAGTCAGAGCTACAGTAGGACCCTCATATTAACAGAGCTACAGTAGAACCCTCATATTAACAGAGCTACAGTAGGACCCTCATATTAACAGAGCTACAGTAGGACCCTCATATTAACATAGCTACAGTAGAACCCTCATATTAACAGAGCTACAGTAGGACCCTCATATTAACAGAGCTACAGTAGGACCCTCATATTAACAGAGCTACAGTAGAACCCTCAAATGACTTAAATGTAAATGTAAATGTAAATAGTCAGAGCTACAGTAGGACCCTCATATTAACAGAGCTACAGTAGGACCCTCATATTAACAGAGCTACAGTAGGACCCTCATATTAACATAGCTACAGTAGGACCCTCATATTAACAGAGCTACAGTAGAACCCTCATATTAACAGTCAGAGCTACAGTAGGACCCTCATGTTAACAGAGCTACAGTAGGACCCTCATATTAACAGAGATACAGTAGAACCCTCATATTAACAGTCGGAGCTACAGTAGGATCCTCATATTAACAGAGCTACAGTAGAACCCTCATATTAACAGAGCTACAGTAGGACCCTCATATTAACAGAGCTACAGTAGAACCCTCATATTAACAGAGCTACAGTAGGACCCTCATATTAACAGAGCTACAGTAGGACCCTCATATTAACAGAGCTACAGTAGGACCCTCATATTAACAGAGCTACAGTAGGACCCTCATATTAACAGAGCTACAGTAGGACCCTCATATTAACATAGCTACAGTAGGACCCTCATATTAACAGAGCTACAGTAGGACCCTCATATTAACAGAGCTACAGTAGGACCCTCATATTAACATAGCTACAGTAGGACCGTCATATTAACAGTCATATTGGTTTCATTCTCATCCATGCCAGTCAAAGAGTTTCCCAAGTGGAGCTGTTCCTGCTGTGATCTTTGTGACATATGATTGCAGGTGATTGACTGAGATTTCTGCCTCCAGTGACATTATGCTGAAAATATCTTGATATTGATTCACGAGGGAAAAAAAGGACATGAAATGTTCAACCTTTCTTCAACAACAACATATATACATATATATATATATATAGATAGATAGATAGATAGATAGATAGATAGATAGATAGATAGATAGATAGATAGATAGATAGATAGATAGATAGATAGATAGATAGATAGTCTGGCTTTGTACAAGGCTTCAGTGATCGTTGTGTTGAACAGCTGATGTTTTCACAAATGGCCGCACCACTGCAAATCAATCTCCAACTGGGGACCAATAGATAAGTTGACATCTGGAATTGTTTTAAGATGGTCGTGCTATGGATCATTTAGCTATTTGATTTACATTTCTAGGACCGCTGCAGGTATAATATATATATGAAGGGGGAGAGAGGTGTGGAGGACTGCATTTAATAGACATCCACAACTTCAGCGAGCAGGAATAGTGGGTCTTTATCCATCTCTGGAGGTTGTTAATACCATGTATAAACAGGGTCTTTATCCATCTCTGGAGGTTGTTAATACCATGTTTAAACAGGGTCTTTATCCATCTCTGGAGGTTGTTAATACCATGTTTAAACAGGGTCTTTATCCATCTCTGGAGGTTGTTAATACCATGTTTAAACAGGGTCTTTATCTTTTTGGAGGTTGTTAATACCATGTTCAAACAGGGTCTTTATCCATCTTTGGAGGTTGTTAATACCATGTTTAAACAGGGTCTTTATCCATCTTTTGGAGGTTGTTAATACCATGTTTAAACAGGGTCTTTATCCATCTTTTGAGGTTGTTAATACCATGTTTAAACAGGGTCTTTATCCATCTCTGGAGGTTGTTAATACCATGTTTAAACAGGGTCTTTATCTTTTGGAGGTTGTTAATACCATGTTCAAACAGGGTCTTTATCCATCTTTGGAGGTTGTTAATACCATGTTTAAACAGGGTCTTTATCCATCTTTTGGAGGTTGTTAATACCATGTTTAAACAGGGTCTTTATCCATCTTTTGGAGGTTGTTAAAACCATGTTTAAACAGGGTCTTTATCCATCTCTGGAGGTTGTTAATACCATGGTTAAACAGGGTCTTTATCCATCTCTAGAGGTTGTTAATACCATGTTTAAACAGGGTCTTTATCTTTTGGAGGTTGTTAATACCATGTTCAAACAGGGTCTTTATCCATCTTTGGAGGTTGTTAATACCATGTTTAAACAGGGTCTTTATCCATCTTTGGAGGTTATTAATACCAAACACATTCACTGAGCTCCCCTCCTCTCTGACCATCTCTGAGCCTGGCCTCCCAACCACATTCACTGAGCTCCCCTCCCTCTCTGACCATCTCTGAGCCTGGCCTCCCAACAACATTCACTGAGCTCCCCCTCCCTCTCTGACCATCTCTGAGCCTGGTGTCCCAACCATATTCACTGAGCTCCCCTCCCTCTCTGACCATCTCTGAGCCTGGCCTCCCAACCACATTCACTGAGCTCCCCTCCCTCTCTGACCATCTCTGAGCCTGGCCTCCCAAACACATTCACTGAGCTCCCTCCCTCTCTGACCATCTCTGAGCCTGGTGTCCCAACCACATTCACTGAGCTCCCCTCCTCTCTGACCATCTCTGAGCCTGGCCTCCCAACCACATTCACTGAGCTCCCCTCCCTCGCTGACCATCTCTGAGCCTGGCGTCCCAACCACATTCACTGAGCTCCCCCTCCCTCTCTGATCATCTCTGAGCCTGGCCTCCCAACCACATTCACTGAGCTCCCCCTCCCTCTCTGATCATCTTTTGTTACATCTCTAACTACAGATTAAGACATCAGCTTGGAAACTTTGGAGAGAATCTGACTTCACAGGTATCAGAACAATATACTCTGTGTTGCTGTCATCTCCACAGGTAGCAGAACAATATACTCTGTGTTGCTGTCATCTCCACAGGTAGCAGAACAATATACTCTGTGTTGCTGTCATCTCCACAGGTATCAGAACAATATACTCTGTGCTGCTGTCATCTCCACAGGTAGCAGAACAATATACTCTGTGCTGCTGTCATCTCCACAGGTAGCAGAACAATATACTCTGTGCTGCTATCATCTCCACAGGTAGCAGAACAATATACTCTGTGCTGCTGTCATCTCCACAGGTAGCAGAACAATATACTCTGTGCTGCTATCATCTCCACAGGTAGCAGAAAAGGTCTATTGTCGGCTGCCAAACAGATAAGTTCATCTCACACTGGGCTCTGAGAATGACTGGGAAAAAAATGATGATTTTGTTTTGTTGTATATATTTATTTATATTTACACACACATACTACCATTCAAAAGTTTGGGGGTCACTTAGAAATGTCCTTGTTTTTTAAAGAAAAGCACTACTAAAATCTACTGAAATAACATCAAATTGATCAGAATTACAGTGTAGACATTGTTAATGTTTTAACTGACTCTTGTAGCTGTAAACGGCAGATTTTTTTATAGAATATCTATGGAATATCTATGGAATATCTACGTAGGCATACAGAGGCCCATTATCAGCAACCATCACTCCTGTGTTCCAATGACACGTTGTGTTAGCTAATCCAGGTTTATAATTGTAAAAGGATAATTGAATAGTACAAAACCCTTTTGCAATTATGTTAGCACAGCTGAAAACTCTTGTCTGATTAAAGAAGCAATAAAACTGGCCTTTGGACTAGTTGAGTATCTGGAGCATCAGCATTTGTGGGTTCGATTACAGGCTCAAAATGGGCAGAAACAAAGTCTTTCTTCTGAAACTTGTGTGTATTTCTTGTTCTGAGAAATGAAGGCTATTCCATGTGAGAAATTGCCAAGAAACTGAAGATCTCGTACAATGCTGTGTACTACTCCCTTCACAGAACAGTGCAAACTGGCTTTAACCAGAATAGAAAGAGTGGGAGGCCCCAGTGCACAACTGAGCAAGAGGACAAGTACATTAGTGTCTAGTTTGAGAAACAGACGCCTCGCAAGTCCTCAAATGGCAGCTTTGTTAAATAGTAACCGCAAAACACCAGTCTCAACGTCAACAGCGAAGAGGCGACTCCGGGATGCTGGCCTTCTAGGCAGAGTTGCAAAGAAAAAGCCTTATCTCAGACTGGCCAATAAAAAGAAAATATTAAGATGGGCAAAAGAACACAGACACTGGACAGAGGAACTCTGCCTAGAAGGTCAGCATTGAGTCTGTTTCTCAAACTAGACACTCTAATGTACTTGAGACTGGACGTCTGAGAGTGACTGGAATTGCCTCTGAGACTGGACGTCTGAGAGTGACTGGAATTGGCTCCGAGACTGGACGTCTGAGAGTGGAGTGACTGGAATTAGCTCTGAGACTGGATGTCTGAGAGTGACTGGAATTGCCTCCGAGACTGGACATCTAGAGTGACTGGGATTAGCTCTGAGACTGGACGTCTGAGAGTGGAGTGACTGGAATTAGCTCTGAGACTGGACGTCTGAGAGTGAATGGAATTAGCTCAGACTGGATGTCTGAGAGTGACTGAAATTAGCTCAGAGACTTGAAGTCTGAGAGTGGAGTGAATGGAATTATCACCATATGATGAGAGTGACTGGATTTATCACCAACACATCTTCATCTGGGAAACACAGTAACATATGATGAGAGTGACTGAATTTATCACCAACACATCTTCATCTGGGAAACACAGTAACATATGATGAGAGTGACTGGATTTATCACCAACACATCATCTGGGAAACACAGTAACATATGATGAGAGTGACTGGATTTATCACCAACACATCATCTGGGAAACACAGTAACATATGATGAGAATGACTGGATTTATCACCAACACATCTGGGAAACACAGTAACATATGATGAGAGTGACTGGATTTATCACCAACACATCATCTGGGAAACACAGTAACATATGATGAGAATGACTGGATTTATCACCAACACATCTGGGAAACACAGTAACATATGATGAGAATGACTGGATTTATCACCAACACATCATCTGGGAAACACAGTAACATATGATGAGAATGACTGGAATTATCACCAACACATCTGGGAAACACAGTAACATATGATGAGAGTGACTGGATTTATCACCAACACATCTTCATCTGGGAAACACAGTAACATATGATGAGAGTGACTGGAATTATCACCAACACATCTTCATCTGGGAAACACAGTAACATATGATGAGAGTGACTGGATATATCACCAACACATCTGGGAAACACAGTAACATATGATGAGAGTGACTGGAACACATCTTCATCTGGGAAACACAGTAACATATGATGAGAGTTATTATTATTATTATTGTTATATTATGAGAGTGACTGAATTTATCACCAACACATCTTCATCTGGGAAACACAGTAACATATGATGAGAGTGACTGGAATTATCACCAACACATCTTTATCTGGGAAACACAGTAACATATGATGAGAGTGACTGAATTTATCACCAACACATCTTCATCTGGGAAACACAGTAACATATGATGAGAGTGACTGAATTTATCACCAACACATCATCTGGGAAACACAGTAACATATGATGAGAGTGACTGGATTTATCACCAACACATCGTCTGGGAAACACAGTAACATATGATGAGAGTGACTGGATCTATCACCAACACATCATCTGGGAAACACAGTAACATATGATGAGAGTGACTGGATTTATCACCAACACATCTGGGAAACACAGTAACATATGATGAGAGTGACTGGATTTATCACCAACACATCATCTGGGAAACACAGTAACATATGATGAGAGTGACTGGATTTATCACCAACACATCTGGGAAACACAGTAACATATGATGAGAGTGACTGGATTTATCACCAACACATCTGGGAAACACAGTAACATATGATGAGAGTGACTGGATTTATCACCAACACATCTGGGAAACACAGTAACATATGATGAGAGTGACTGGATTTATCACCAACACATCTGGGAAACACAGTAACATATGATGAGAGTGACTGGATTTATCACCAACACATCATCTGGGAAACACAGTAACATATGATGAGAATGACTGGATTTATCACCAACACATCTGGGAAACACAGTAACATATGATGAGAGTGACTGGATTTATCACCAACACATCTGGGAAACACAGTAA
>NW_025747122.1:0-27500 GCF_021184085.1 Oncorhynchus gorbuscha
ATCTACTGTACAGCTAATCAGGCAACTACTGTACAGTTAATCAGGCTAGCTACAACCACCACATTCATCTACTGTACAGCTAATCAGGCTAGCTACAACCACCACATCCATCTACTGTACAGCTAATCAGGCTAGCTACAACCACCACATTCATCTACTGTACAGCTAATCAGGCTAGCTACAACCACCACATTCATCTACTGTACAGTTAATCAGGCTAGCTACAACCACCACATCCATCTACTGTACAGTTAATCAGGCTAGCTACAACCACCACATCCATCTACTGTACAGTTAATCAGGCTACTACTGTACAGTTAATCAGGCTATCTACTGTACAGTTAATCAGGCTATTACTACAGTTAATCAGGCTACTACTGTACAGTTAATCATCTACTGTACAGTTAATCAGGCTAGCTACAACCACCACATCCATCTACTGTACAGTTAATCAGGCTACTACTGTACAGTTAATCAGGCTATTACTGTACAGTTAATCAGGCTACTACTGTACAGTTAATCAGGCTATTACTGTACAGTTAATCAGGCTACTAGGTTAATCAGCTATACAACCACCACATCCATCTACTGTACAGTTAATCAGGCTACTACTGTACAGTTAATCAGGCTATTACTGTACAGTTAATCAGGCTACTACTGTACAGTTAATCAGGCTATTACTGTACAGTTAATCAGGCTAGCTACAACCACCACATCCATCTACTGTACAGTTAATCAGGCTACTACTGTACAGTTAATCAGGCTATTACTGTACAGTTAATCAGGCTACTACTGTACAGTTAATCAGGCTATTACTGTACAGTTAATCAGGCTATTACTGTACAGTTAATCAGGCTACTACTGTACAGTTAATCAGGCTAGCTACAACCACCACATCCATCTACTGTACAGCTAATCAGGCCAGCTACAACCACCACATTCATCTACTGTACAGCTAATCAGGCTAGCTACAACCACCACATCCATCTACTGTACAGCTAATCAGGCTAGCTACAACCACCACATTCATCTACTGTACAGCTAATCAGGCTAGCTACAACCACCACATTCATCTACTGTACAGTTAATCAGGCTAGCTACAACCACCACATCCATCTACTGTACAGTTAATCAGGCTAGCTACAACCACCACATCCATCTACTGTACAGTTAATCAGGCTACTACTGTACAGTTAATCAGGCTATTACTGTACAGTTAATCAGGCTATTACTGTACAGTTAATCAGGCTACTACTGTACAGTTAATCAGGCTAGCTACAACCACCACATCCATCTACTGTACAGTTAATCAGGCTACTACTGTACAGTTAATCAGGCTATTACTGTACAGTTAATCAGGCTAGCTACAACCACCACATCCATCTACTGTACAGTTAATCAGGCTACTACTGTACAGTTAATCAGGCTATTACTGTACAGTTAATCAGGCTACTACTGTACAGTTAATCAGGCTATTACTGTACAGTTAATCAGGCTACTACTGTACAGTTAATCAGGCTAGCTACAACCACCACATCCATCTACTGTACAGTTAATCAGGCTACTACTGTACAGTTAATCAGGCTATTACTGTACAGTTAATCAGGCTACTACTGTACAGTTAATCAGGCTATTACTGTACAGTTAATCAGGCTATTACTGTACAGTTAATCAGGCTACTACTGTACAGTTAATCAGGCTAGCTACAACCACCACATCCATCTACTGTACAGCTAATCAGGCTAGCTACAACCACCACATCCATCTACTGTACAGTTAATCAGGCTAGCTACAACCACCACATCCATCTACTGTACAGCTAATCAGGCTAGCTACAACCACCACATCCATCTACTGTACAGTTAATCAGGCTAGCTACAACCACCACATCCATATACTGTACAGTTAATCAGGCTAGCTACAACCACTACATTCATCTACTGTACAGTTAATCAGGCTAGCTACAACCACCACATCCATCTACTGTACAGTTAATCAGGCTAGCTACAACCACCACATCCATCTACTGTACAGTTAATCAGGCTAGATACAACCACCACATTCATCTACTGTACAGTTAATCAGGCTAGATACAACCACCACATTCATCTACTGTACAGTTAATCAGGCTAGCTACAACCACCACATTCATCTACTGTACAGTTAATCAGGCTAGCTACAACCACCACATTCATCTACTGTACAGCTAATCAGGCTAGATACAACCACCACATCTATCTACTGTACAGCTAATCAGGCAACTACTGTACAGTTAATCAGGCTAGCTACAACCACCACATTCATCTACTGTACAGCTAATCAGGCTAGCTACAACCATCACATCCATCTACTGTACAGCTAATCAGGCTAGCTACAACCACCACATTCATCTACTGTACAGCTAATCAGGCTAGCTACAACCACCACATCCATCTACTGTACAGTTAATCAGGCTAGCTACAACCACCACATCCATCTACTGTATAGCTAATCAGGCTAGCTACAACCACCACATCCATCTACTGTACAGCTAATCAGGCTAGCTACAACCACCACATCCATCTACTGTACAGCTAATCAGGCTAGCTACAACCACCACATCCATCTACTGTACAGCTAATCAGGCTAGCTACAACCACCACATTCATCTACTGTACAGTTAATCAGGCTACTACTGTACAGTTAGTCAGGCTAGCTACAACCACCACATCCATCTACTGTACAGTTAATCAGGCTAGCTACAACCACCACATTCATCTACTGTACAGTTAATCAGGCTAGCTACAACCACCACATTCATCTACTGTACAGCTAATCAGGCTAGCTACAACCACCACATTCATCTACTGTACAGCTAATCAGACTAGCTACAACCACCACATCCATCTACTGTACAGTTAATCAGGCTAGATACAACCACCACATTCATCTACTGTACAGCTAATCAGGCTAGCTACAACCACCACATCCATCTACTGTACAGCTAATCAGGCTAGCTACAACCACCACATTCATCTACTGTACAGTTAATCAGGCTAGCTACAACCACCACATTCATCTACTGTACAGTTAATCAGGCTAGCTACAACCACCACATCCATCTACTGTACAGTTAATCAGGCTAGCTACAACCACCACATCCATCTACTGTACAGCTAATCAGGCTAGCTACAACCACCACATTCATCTACTGTACAGCTAATCAGGCTAGCTACAACCACCACATTCATCTACTGTACAGCTAATCAGGCTAGCTACAACCACCACATCCATCTACTGTACAGTTAGTCAGGCTAGCTACAACCACCACATTCATCTACTGTACAGCTAATCAGGCTAGCTACAACCACCACATTCATCTACTGTACAGTTAATCAGGCTAGCTACAACCAACACATCCATCTACTGTACAGTTAATCAGGCTACTACTGTACAGTTAATCAGGCTACTACTGTACAGCTAATCAGGCTAGCTACAACCACCACATCCATCTACTGTACAGTTAATCAGGCTACTACTGTACAGTTAATCAGGCTACTACTGTACAGTTAATCAGGCTATTACTGTACAGTTAATCAGGCTATTACTGTACAGTTAATCAGGCTAGATACAACCACCACATCCATCTACTGTACAGTTAATCAGGTTAGCTACATCCACCACAGTCCTGTGTTGTTCTACCTGAGTATCTCTCCTCCAGACACAGTCCTGTGTTGTTCTACCTGAGTATCTCTCCTCCAGACACAGTCCTGTGTTGTTCTACCTGAGTATCTCTCCTCCAGACACAGTCCTGTGTTGTTCTACCTGAGTATCTCTCCTCCAGACACAGTCCTGTGTTGTTCTACCTGAGTATCTCTCCTCCAGACACAGTCCTGTGTTGTTCTACCTGAGTATCTCTCCTCCAGACACAGTCCTGTGTTGTTCTACCTGAGTATCTCTCCTCCAGACACAGTCCTGTGTTGTTCTACCTGAGTATCTCTCCTCCAGACACAGTCCTGTGTTGTTCTACCTGAGTATCTCTCCTCCACACAGTCCTGTGTTGTTCTACCTGAGTATCTCTCCTCCAGTATCTCTCCTCCAGACACAGTCCTGTGTTGTTCTACCTGAGTATCTCTCCTCCAGTATCTCTCCTCCAGACACAGTCCTGTGTTGTTCTACCTGAGTATCTCTCCTCCAGACATATTCCTGTGTTGTTCTACCTGAGTATCTCTCCTCCAGTATCTCTCCTCCAGACACAGTCCTGTGTTGTTCTACCTGAGTATCTCTCCTCCAGTATCTCTCCTCCAGACACAGTCCTGTGTTGTTCTACCTGAGTATCTCTCCTCCAGACATAGTGGACATCAAGCCAGCCAACATGGAGGAGCTGACGGAGGTGATAACAGCAGCAGAGTTTCATCCTCACCACTGTCACCTGTTTGTCTACAGCAGCAGTAAAGGATCTCTCCGTCTCTGTGACATGAGGGCCTCGGCACTTTGCGACAGACACACCAAACGTGAGTTGGCTACGCAAAGGCTTCGCTGTCGGTCTCTAAATCATGTGTATTCGGATCTTACTGTTCGAGGTCCAGAGTACGACTACTGCTGGTTCTGATAATTAATAGCTCCCACATGTTGTACCAGGTCTAAATCAGTCCTTCATTTAAATCAGCAGTACAACTGGCCTCAGGTCCAGATTGGAATTTACACCCCCTTATATTGTGATATCCATCTTTCCTCTTCCTAAACTCCTCTCTCCTCTCACTCTCCCTTCGTCTCCTCTCCTCCCCTCGTCTCCTCTCTCCTCCCACTCTCCTCTTCTCCTCTCCTCCCCCTCTCCTCTCCTCTTCTCCTCTCTCCTCACCCTCTGCTCTCCTCTCCTCTCCTCCCCCTCTCCTCTCTCCTCTCCCCCCTCGTCTCCTCTCTCCTCCCCCCACCCCTCATTTCCTCTCTCCTCCCCCTCTCCTCTCCTCCCCTCGTCTCCTCTCTCCTCCCCTCCATCTCCCTCTCTCCTCCCCCTCATCTCCTCTCTCCTCCCCCTCATCTCCTCTCTCCTCCCCCTCTCGTCTCCTCTCTCCACCTCCCTCTCTCTCTCTTCCTTTAGTCTTTGAGGAACCAGAGGACCCAGGAAGTCGTTCATTCTTCTCTGAGATCGTGTCGTCGGTGTCGGATGTGAAGTTCAGTCACAACGGGCGGTACCTGCTGACCAGGGATTACCTGACAGCCAAGGTGTGGGACTTACACATGGAGAAAGGCCCCGTCGAAACCTACCAGGTCAGCCCGCTAAACAAACACACACACACACTAGGCACACGCAGAAACACACATACATTCACACACTCATGCACGCATGTACACACACAGAAATTGAATGAATGCCTTGGAAAAACCTGTCAACACTCTCCTGCCCTCTCCCTCTCTCCCTCCCCCCTCCTTTCTCCCATGTCTGTCTCTCTGTAGGTTCATGACTACCTGAGGACTAAGCTGTGCTCTCTGTACGAGAACGACTGCATATTTGACAAGTTTGAGTGTGTCTGGAACAGCTCCGACAGGTGTGTGCGTCTTCGTCTACTCTGAGGCTTTATCCCACAGATAAATCAATCCCAGAGAAGAGCTTTGGAGATGTCAAAATCAATCCCTTCTCTCCTTCATCTCTCCTCCACTTCCTGTCCCAACCCCACCCTTCCCTCACTCCATCTCTCCTCCTCTTCCTTATAAACCCCACCCTTCCCTCTCTCAATCTCTCCTCCGCTTCCTGTATAAACCCCACCCTTCCCTCTCTCCATCTCTCCTCCTCTTCCTGTATAAATCCCACCCTTCCCTCTCTCCATCTCTCCTCCTCTTCTTGTCCCAACCCCACCCTTCCCTCTCTCCATCTCTCCTCCTCTTCCTGTATAAACCCCACCCTTCCCTCTCTCCATCTCTCCTCCTCTTCCTGTATAAACCCACCCTTCCCTCTCTCAATCTCTCCTCCTCTTCCTGTATAAACCCCACCCTTCCCTCTCTCCATCTCTCCTCCTCTTCCTGTATAAACCCCACCCTTCCCTCTCTCAATCTCTCCTCCTCTTCCTGTATAAACCCCACCCTTCCCTCTCTCCATCTCTCCTCCTCTTCCTGTATAAACCCCACCCTTCCCTCTCTCCATCTCTCCTCCTCTTCCTGTAAAACCCCCACCCTCCCTCTCTCCATCTCTCCTCCTCTTCCTGTCCCAACCCCACTCTTCCCTCTCTCCATCTCTCCTCCTCTTCCTGTAAAACCCCCACCCTCCCTCTCTCCATCTCTCCTCCTCTTCCTGTATAAACCCCACCCTTCCCTCTCTCAATCTCTCCTCCTCTTCCTGTATAAACCCCACCCTTCCCTCTCTCCATCTCTCCTCCTCTTCCTGTATAAACCCCACCCTTCCCTCTCTCCATCTCTCCTCCTCTTCCTGTAAAACCCCCACCCTCCCTCCCTCTCTCCATCTCTCCTCCTCTTCCTGTCCCAACCCCACTCTTCCCTCTCTCCATCTCTCCTCCTCTTCCTGTAAAAACCCCACCCTTCCCTCTCTCCATCTCTCCTCCTCTTCCTGTCCCAACCCCACCCTTCCATCTCTCCTCCTCTTCCTGTCTTCCCTCCTCCATCTCTCCTCTTCTTGTCCCAACCCCACCCTTCCCTCCTCCTCTCTCCATCTCTCCTCTTCCTGTATAAACCCCACCCTTCCCTCTCTCCATCTCTCCATCTCTCCTCCTCTTCCTGTCCCAACCCTTCCCTCTCTCCATCTCTCCTCCTCTCTCCTTTCTTCTCCCTCTCTCTCCTCCCTCTTTCATTCCCCCTTCCATCTTCTCTCCTTCTTCCTGTCCCAACCCTACCTCTCTCTCTTCCTCTCCCTCCTCTCTTCTCCCCCTTCCCCTCTCTCCTTCCTCTCTCTCTCTCCCTCCTCCTCTCTCCTCCTCCCCTCTCTCCCTCCTCTCCCTCCTCCTCTCCCTCCTCCTCCTCTCTCCTCCTCCTCTCTCTCCTCCTCTCTCCTCCTCTCTCTCATCCTCTCTCCTCCTCTCCCTCCTCTCTCCTCCTCTCCTCCTCCTCCTCCTCCTCCTCCCTCCTCCTCTCCCTCCTCGTCCTCTCCCTCCTCCTCTCCCCTCTCATCAGTGTGATAATGACTGGGGCGTACAACAGCTTCTTCCGGATGTTTGACAGGGAGACGGGGCGGGGCGTGACCCTGGAGGTAAGCAAATATACAAACACACAAGTTTCTAACGTAACTCACTAACATAAGCCGCTAACGTAACCCGCTAACGTAAGCCGCTAACGTTAGCCGCTAACGTAAGTCGCTAACGTAAGTCGCTAACGTAAGCCGCTAACGTAAGTCGCTAACGTAAGCCGCTAACGTAAGCCGCTAACGTAACTCGCTAACGTAACCCGCTAACATAAGCCGCTAACGTAACCCGCTAACGTAACCCGCTAACGTAACCCGCTAAAGGAGGCCGCTAACGTAAGCCGCTAACGTAAGCCGCTAAAGGAGGCCGCTAACGTAAGCCGCTAAAGGAGGCCGCTAACGTAAGCCGCTAACGTAAGCCGCTAACGTAAGTCGCTAAAGGAGGCCGCTAACGTAAGCCGCTAACGTAAGCCGCTAACGTAAGCCGCTAAAGTAAGTCGCTAACGTAACTCGCTAACGTAAGCCGCTAACGTAACCGGCTAACGTAACCCGCTAACGTAACCCGCTAACGTAACCCGCTAAAGTAAGTCGCTAACGTAAGCCGCTAACATAAGCCGCTAACATAAGCCGCTAACGTAAGCCGCTAACATAAGCCGCTAACGTAACCCGCTAACGTACGTCGCTGTGCTACTGAAATCCCAGTGTGGAGAACTGCTGGTTGATGATGTCACTCACCAGGTCTAATCTGATCAGAGAGAAATAATGAAACCACTTTCTACCTGAGTATCTCTCCTCCTTTCTGGTCCAGATTTCAATTTGCCTGCTCTAAACGTGTCTAAACGTGTCTCCTCTCCTCTCCTTTCTCTCTCCTCTCCTCTCTCCTTTCTGGTCCTCAATTTGCCTCTCTCGTGTCTCCTCTCCCTCCTCTTTCTCCTCTCCTCTCCTCTTCCTCTCTCTCCTCTCCTCTCCTCTTTCTCCTCTCCTCTCCTCTCCTCTCCTCTCCTCCCTCCCTCCCTCCCTGGAGGCGTGGCGAGAGACCAGTAAGCCGCGAGCTGTACTGCGGACGCGACGGATCTACACCGGAGGCAAGCGTCGTCGCGGCGACGTGGGGGTGGACAGTCTGGACTTCACTAAGAAGATCCTCCACATGGCCTGGCACCCCGAGGAGAACATCATCGCCATAGCCTCCACCAACAACCTCTACATCTTTCAGGACCGGGTCAGCCCCGATACACAGGGTCCAGACCTGGGTTCAAATACCATTTAGCACTGGGTCAGTCCCGATACACAGGGTCCAGACCTGGGTTCAAATACCATTTAGCACCGGGTCAGCCCCGATACACAGGGTAAAGACCTGGGTTCAAACACCATTTAGGTCCATTTAGGACAGGGTCCACACACAGAAACAGGATTGCGAAGTAGTCGTTAAACGCATGTGCACACACACACACACACACACACACACACACACACACACACACACACACACACACACACACACACACACACACACACACACACACACACACACACACACACACACACACACACACACACACACACACACACACACACACACACACAGGCCTGAGATCAGTCTATAAGGTGAATGAGTTGGACAGGCCTGAGATCAGTCTGTAAGGTGAATGAGTTGGACAGGCCTGAGATCAGTCTGTAAGGTGAATGAGTTGGACAGGCCTGAGATCAGTCTATAAGGTGAATGAGTTGGACAGGCCTGAGATCAGTCTGTAAGGTGAATGAGTTGGACAGGCCTGAGATCAGTCTATAAGGTGAATGAGTTGGACAGGCCTGAGATCAGTCTATGAGATGAATGAGTTGGACAGGCCTGAGATCAGTCTGTAAGGTGAATGAGTTGGACAGGCCTGAGATCAGTCTATAAGATCAATGAGTTGGACAGGCCTGAGATCAGTCTATAACGTGAATGAGTTGGACACCCCCGAGTTCGCTATCTAAGGTGAATGAGTTGGACAGGCCTGAGATCAGTCTATAACGTGAATGAGTTGGACACCCCCGAGTTCGCTATCTAAGGTGAATGAGTTGGACAGGCCTGAGTTCGCTATCTAAGGTGTCTGAAGACAGAGGAAGGTGGTGTGTGTGTGTGTGTGTGTGTGTCCCAGACCGCAGTGACCCAGTGTGTGGATCCAATCACTGTTTATATTGTTATTTTAGTCAACAGTCACTAGACGTCCCGTTTAACAGATTCCCTTTATGATCACAACACCTCAGCACATCTGGATACACAGAACACCTTTACACACACCTGGTGAGAGTGGACACTTCTGGACACCTGGTGAGAGTGGACACTTCTGGACACCTGGTGAGAGTGGACACTTCTGGACACCTGGTGAGAGTGGACACTTCTGGACACCTGGTGAGAGTGGGCACTTCTGGACACCTGGTGAGAGTGGACACTTCTGGACACCTGGTGAGAGTGGACACTTCTGGACACCTGGTGACCCATCTGGACACTTCTGGACACCTGGTGACCCATCTAGACACCTGGTGAGAGTGGACCCATCTGGACACCTGTTGAGTGGACACATCTGGACACCTGGTGACCCATCTGGACACCTGGACCCATCTGGATGGGCAATCTGGACACCTGGTGACCCATCTGGATTAATCTAGACACCTGGTGACCCATCTAGACACCTGGTGACCCATCTAGACACCTGGTGACCCATCTAGACACCTGGTGACCCATCTGGATTGATCTAGACACCTGGTGACCCATCTGGATTAATCTGGACACCTGGTGACCCATCTGGACACCTGGTGACCCATCTGGATTAATCTAGACACCTGGTGACCCATCTGGATTAATCTAGACACCTGGTGACCCATCTGGATTAATCTAGACACCTGGTGACCCATCTGGATTAATCTAGACACCTGGTGACCCATCTGGACACCTGGTGACTCATCTAGACACCTGGTGACTCTTCTGGACACATCTAGACACCTGGTGACCCATCTAGACACCTGGTGACCCATCTAGACACCTGGTGACCCATCTGGATTGATCTAGACACCTGGTGACCCATCTGGATTAATCTGGACACCTGGTGACCCATCTGGACACCTGGTGACCCATCTGGATTAATCTAGACACCTGGTGACCCATCTGGATTAATCTAGACACCTGGTGACCCATCTGGATTAATCTAGACACCTGGTGACCCATCTGGATTAATCTAGACACCTGGTGACCCATCTGGACACCTGGTGACTCATCTAGACACCTGGTGACTCTTCTGGACACATCTAGACACCTGGTGACCCATCTAGACACCTGGTGACCCATCTGGATTAATCTAGACACCTGGTGACCCATCTAGACACCTGGTGACACTTGGACACATCTAGACACCTGGTGACCCATCTAGACACCTGGTGACACTTGGACACATCTAGACACCTGGTGACCCATCTAGACACCTGGTGACCCATCTGGATTAATCTAGACACCTGGTGACACCTGGACAAGCTTATCCTAGATCTGTGCCTAAGAGCAACTTCTACCCCAAGCTACTAAATCACTTGTGCTTCCATCCATCCACTCATACAGGCCCAAATGGACCTTTTTCCCTATATAGTGCACTACTTTTGACATGGGACCATAAGGCTCTGGTCAGAAGTAGTGCCCTATAAAGGGAATACTAGGTTGATCGTATTCTCATGTCTGAATGTCTGTCTGTGTCTGTCTGTAACCTAGTTATCTCAGTGGTCAACCCTTACATAGAGTCATAGCTATGTAGTGAGACTATGCAGGATTTTGTTCCTGACTACCACCAACACACTTTGAATATAGCTAATCAAGTGGATTATTCAAAATCAGGTGGGTTAGTGCAGGGCTGGAACCAAAGCCTGCACAGCTTGTTGGTGGCCACTGGTATAAAGGGACAATCTGGGACTGATGCACTTCTAGGGTTGGTGGCCACTGGTTTAAAGGGGCAATCTGGGACTGATGTTCTTCTAGGGTTGGTGGCCACTGGTTTAAAGGGACAATCTGGGACTGATGGTCTTCTAGGGTTGGTGGCCACTGGTTTAAAGGGGCAATCTGGGACTGATGTTCTTCTAGGGTTGGTGGCCACTGGTTTAAAGGGGCAATCTGGGACTGATGTTCTTCTAGGGTTGGAGGCCACTGGTTTAAAGGGGCAATCTGGGACTGATGTTCTTCTAGGGTTGGTGGCCACTGGTATAAAGGGACAATCTGGGACTGATGTTCTTCTAGGGTTGGTGGCCACTGGTTTAAATGGGTAATCTGGGACTGATGGTCTTCTAGGGTTGGTGGCCACTGGTTTAAAGGGGCAATCTGGGACTGATGTTCTTCTAGGGTTGGTGGCCACTGGTTTAAAGGGGCAATCTGGGACTAATGCTCGTCCATGGTTGGTGGCTACTAGTTTAAAGGGGCAATCTGGGACTGATGGTCTTCTAGGGTTGGTGGCCACTGGTTTAAAGGGGCAATCTGGGACTGATGGTCTTATAGGGTTGGTGGCCACTGGTTTAAAGGGGCAATCTCTGGGGACTGGTTTAAATGGGCAATCTGGGACTGATGTTCTTCTAGGGTTGGTGGCCACTGGTTTAAAGGGGCAATCTGGGACTGATGTTCTTCTTGGGTTGGTGGCCACTGGTTTAAAGGGGCAATCTGGGACTGATGGTCTTCTAGGGTTGGTGGCCACTGGTTTAAAGGGGCAATCTGGGACTGATGTTCTTCTAGGGTTGGTGGCCACTGGTTTAAAGGGGCAATCTGGGACTGATGCACTTCTTGGGTTGGTGGCCACTGGCAATCTGTAGTTCCGCGACATCACACCGCTTGAGTTCCCTCTCTCCTCCAATCATACACAGTAGTGTAGTGACGTCAGCGCGGCAACCTCACGGCTAACCAATCAGTAAGAGTGTCTTTGTGCTGTGGTTAGGACCATTGGAACAGTAGCATGTTATCCAGTGTTACTGTCGTTGTATATCTATCATACCTGTATAACTAACAGTTATCTGAACACTCCACATGAACACTTGATGAAGGAATGTGTATAACAAAAATAAATTAAATAATATGAATCTGAGGATCAATCGTGGTGTTTGATTATTTGATGAAACTGATGTTTTTGAGGGACATTGTTTGTTTGTGGGCGACTGTCTTCTTCATCACATCCTACAGGAGGCCTACTGTAAAGAGATTTACAGTAACCCAGCCTAGACCCTAATGAGCGAGATTTACAGTAACCCAGCCTAGACCCTAATGAGAGGGATTTACAGTAACCCAGCCTAGACCCTAATGAGAGAGATTTACAGTAACCCAGCCTAGACCCTAATGAGCGAGATTTACAGTAACCCAGCCTAGACCCTAATGAGAGGGATTTACAGTAACCCAGCCTAGACCATAATGAGAGAGATTTACAGTAACCCAGCCTAAACCCTAATGGAAGAGCTTTACAGTAACCCAGCCTAGACCATAATGAGAGAGATTTACAGTAACCCAGCCTAAACCCTAATGAAAGAGCTTTACAGTAACCCAGCCTAGACACTAATGAAAGAGCTTTACAGTAACCCAGCCTAGACACTAATGAAAGAGCTTTACAGTAACCCAGCCTAGACCCTAAAGAAAGAGATTTACAGTAACCCAGCCTAGACCCTAATGAGAGCTTTACAGTAACCCAGCCTAGACCCTAATGAAAGAGCTTTACAGTAACCCAGCCTAGACCAAGAGCAAGCAAAGCAGAAGCCAGACCACAGTGGCTGAAAGGCGTAGCGAGGTGCGTAGTAAGGTGCGTACTGGCGTCAGAGAGAGACTGTGTTACAACGGAGCAGTTTAATAATACAAATCACAGTGAACAAAAACAATAAATAAATACAATGGTGATGAAACCCTTCGCACGCCAGACATAACGTGGACAAACTCTTACAATCAACAATACCGGACAAGGACATGGAGGGGGGAACAGAGGGTTAAATACACAACATGTAATTGATGGAATTGAAACCAGGTGTGAGGGAAGACAAGACAAAACAAATGGAAAG
Organism: Oncorhynchus gorbuscha; assembly: GCF_021184085.1. Classification (NCBI taxonomy): domain Eukaryota; kingdom Metazoa; phylum Chordata; class Actinopteri; order Salmoniformes; family Salmonidae; genus Oncorhynchus; species Oncorhynchus gorbuscha. The sequence continues at coordinate 13,151 of NW_025747122.1, forward strand.
CAGAAGCCAGACCACAGTGGCTGAAAGGCGTAGTGAGGTGCGTAGTGAGGTGCGTAGTGAGGTGCGTAGTGAGGTGCGTAGTGAGGTGCGTATTGAGGTGCGTACTGGCATCAGAGAAGTCAGACCACAGTGGCTGTAAGGCGTAGTGAGGTGCGTAGTGAGGTGCGTAGTGAGGTGCGTAGTGAGGTGCGTAGTGAGGTGCGTATTGAGGTGCGTACTGGCATCAGAGAAGTCAGACCACAGTGGCTGTAAGGCGTAGTGAGGTGGGTAGTGAGGTGCGTACTGAGGTGCGTAGTGAGGTGCGTAGTGAGGTGCGTACTGAGGTGCGTACTGGCATCAGGGAAGTCAGACCACAGTGGCTGTAAGGCGTAGTGAGGTGCGTAGTGAGGTGCGTACTGAGGTGCGTAGTGAGGTGCGTACTGAGGTGCGTACTGGTGTCAGAGAGAGACTGTGTTCCAACAGAGTAGTTTAATAATACAAATCACAGTGAACAAAAACAATAAATCAATACAATGGGGATGACACCCTTCGCACACCAGACATAACGTGGACAAACTCTTACAATCAACAATACCGGACAAGGACATGGAGGGGGGGACAGAGGGTTTAATACACAACATGTAATTGATGGAATTGAAACCAGGTGTGAGGGAAGACAAGACAAAACAAATGGAAAATCAAAAAAGGTGGATCGGCGATGGCTAGAAGGCCGGTGACGTCGAACGCCGCCCGAACTAGGAGAGACCGACTTCGGCGGACAGTGGCCCCGTATACAACTGACGTACAACACATTTGGCACAACGGTTGGGATGCCAGTTGTATCAGAGTTTTTCTGCACACAAATAAACTACACAAGCGTGTGGGATGCCAGTTGTATCAGAGTTTTTCTGCACACAAATAAACTACACAAGCGTGTGGGATGCCAGTTGTATCAGAGTTTTTCTGCACACAAATAAACTACACAAGCGTGTGGGATGCCAGTTGTATCAGAGTTTTTCTGCACACAAATAAACTACACAAGCGTGTGGGATGCCAGTTGTATCAGAGTTTTTCTGCACACAAATAAACTACACAAGCGTGTGGGATGCCAGTTGTATCAGAGTTTTTCTGCACACAAATAAACTACACAAGCGTGTGGGATGCCAGTTGTATCAGAGTTTTTCTGCACACAAATAAACTACACAAGCGTGTGGGATGCCAGTTGTATCAGAGTTTTTCTGCACACAAATAAACTACACAAGCGTGTGGGATGCCAGTTGTATCAGAGTTTTTCTGCACACAAATAAACTACACAAGCGTGTGGGATGCCAGTTGTATCAGAGTTTTTCTGCACACAAATAAACTACACAAGCGTGTGGGATGCCAGTTGTATCAGAGTTTTTCTGCACACAAATAAACTACACAAGCGTGTGGGATGCCAGTTGTATCAGAGTTTTTCTGCACACAAATAAACTACACATCGCTCAATGGATCTGCAACACCCTCTTCATTGCATCACAAAAAAAAACAAATCAGATCACAACCATTGTGTCCAATGTGTTGTAGATCAGTTGGCAGAACTCGAGTGTGAACGGGGCCAAAACTACAAAACACAAACCTAAGCTGTGACTGAGTGGAACAGACAGTGAAACTGAGACTCGGGGCTAACGGACAGCTGAATGATTTTGCACGCCCATGATTTTTTCAGTTTTTGATTTGGTAAAAAAGTTTGAAATATCCGATAAATGTCGTTCCACTTCATGATTGTGTCCCACTTGTTGTTGATTCTTCACAAAAAAAAATACAGTTTTATATCTTTATGTTTGAAGCCTGAAATGTGGCAAAAGGTCGCAAAGTTCAAGGGGGCCGAATACTTTCGCAAGGCACTGTACATACATACATACATAGTTGTAGTACTATATAGATACATAGATATTCTACATATTCTACATACACAAGCCATCAGTGTGTTCCTAAGAGTTAAATACACAACTCTTAATACTATATTTGAAAGGGCTGTTCCTCTGAAATCTTCATTCACCATGATTCCCTAGGGTCTTCCTCCAGTTATCCCCGTTTTAAAAAGACCACTCTGTCGATTTTTTGAACCGTTTCCCACTGAGAAACGACAGCGCCAGTGGAAATACATTCAGGTTAATGCAGTTTACAGATTTACCCACTTCCTCGTTTGATTTCAGCTCTCCGGGTGTTTCCGCCCGATTAGATACAATCTGACCCAACCATCCATTCCCGTCGTTAAAAAAAAAACGCTTGCCCCGCAGCTCGTTGCCGTGGTAACGAGCCACCTCACAATTTTTTTTTTTACCAGTTGTAAGACAGTGCAGTGAATGTATTCAGTGACTGAGTAGAAGTTGTTGCCGTGGTAACGAGCCACCTCTTGGGGAAAAAAAACAAAAAATGGCTGCCAGAAGAGAACAGCAGCAACTGTGTGTAACTGTAGCAACCGTTCCCTTCGGGTGTTCCATCCAGAGACACGCCCCTTTTCACACCTCCGTCCATCTGTCCATCAACCCATCCCATTAAATTACTAAGTTGCTCTACAAATGAAGTTGTATTGAATTGAATTCCTTCATTCATCTATCCCCCCCGGAGTCCATTTTAAAAAATGGCTGCCACTGTCTCTTCCACCACTAGTTGGTCACACGTTGATCCTTTAGGACAGGAAGGGGGGGAAGAGACAAGGTCCAAGACAAACTATTGTACACATTAAAACATTCCAGGACAAAACTGAAGTTGTACTGAATTGAAATCCTTCTATCCATCTATTCCTCTCTCCTTTCTCTTCCTGTCACTACATCTTCTCCTTTCTCTTCTTCCTGTCACTACATCTCTCTCCTTTCTCGTCCTGTCACTACATCTCTCTCCTTCCTCTTCCTGTCACTACATCTCTCTCCTTTCTCTGTCCTGTCACTACATCGGTCTCTCCGAACTTCTCTTCCTGTCGTCTCCAGTCTCTCTCCATCTTCACCTGCAGAGAGGAAAGTACACACATGGTCCTCTTAAGGCAGTTGCAACAGGAGCTTGCAAAAGCTAGGATAGTGGGTTTAATTTCCGGGGTCCCCCATGTGTAAAATTATGCAAGCATGTCACTAAGTGTCTCCGGATAGAATTATCTGCTAAATGGTACTATATGTTCCTGCCTTCCGGTCAGGGACAGTCACAGTCCAGACAGTAGATGGCCTTCAGCTCAAACGGGACCTGGCCCCCATTCTCGACCCTCCAACGTAGTGCTGAACTCCACCAGGCTGCCGGGCTGCAGGCGCAGCAACACCTAGACAACACCAACAGCTTCATCATTTAGGATAATCATAATGGGCAACACCTAGACAACACCAACAGCTTCATCATTTAGGATAATCATAATGGCAGCAACACCTAGACAACACCAACAGCTTCATCATTTAGGATAATCATAATGCAGCAACACCTTGACAACACCAACAGCTTCATCATTTAGGATAATTAATGGCAGCAACACCTAGACAACACCAACAGCTTCATCATTTAGGATAATCATAATGGCAGCAACACCTGACAACACCAACAGCTTCATCATTTATCTGTAAATGGATAATCATAATAGCAGCAACACCTGACAACACCAACAGCTTCATCATTTAGGATAATCATAATGGAGCAGTCACCAGACCACACCAACAGCTTCATCATTTAGGATAATCATAATGGCAGCAACACCTAGACAACACCAACAGCTTCATCATTTAGGATAATCATAATGGCAGCAACACCTAGACAACACCAACAGCTTCATCATTTAGGATAATCATAATAGCAGCAACACCTAGACAACACCAACAGCTTCATCATTTAGCCATTTAGGATAATCATAATAGCAGCAACACCTAGACAACACCAACAGCTTCATCATTTAGGATAATCATAATGGCAGCAACACCTAGACAACACCAACAGCTTCATCATTTAGGATAATCATAATGGCAGCAACACCTAGACAACACCAACAGCTTCATCATTTAGGATAATCATAATGGCAGCAACACCTAGACAACACCAACAGCTTCATCATTTAGGATAATCATAATGGCAGCAACACCTAGACAACACCAACAGCTTCATCATTTAGGATAATCATAATAGCAGCAACACCTAGACAACACCAACAGCTTCATCATTTAGCCGTTTAGGATAATCATAATGGCAGAAACACCTAGACAACACCAACAGCTTCATCATTTAGGATAATCATAATATAGCAGCAACACCTAGACAACACCAACAGCTTCATCATTTAGGATAATCATAATGGCAGCAACACCTAGACAACACCAACAGCTTCATCATTTAGCCGTTTAGGATAATCATAATGGCAGCAACTCCTAGACAACACCAACAGCTTCATCATTTAGGATAATCATAATAGCAGCAACACCTAGACAACACCAACAGCTTCATCATTTAGGATAATCATTTAGACAACACCAACAGCTTCATCATTTAGGATAATCATAATAGCAGCAACACCTAGACAACACCAACAGCTTCATCATTTAGGATAATCATAATTTAGCCGCTTCATCATTTAGGATAATCATAATAGCAGCAACACCTAGACAACACCAACAGCTTCATCATTTAGGATAATCATAATGGCAGCAACACCTAGACAACACCAACAGCTTCATCATTTAGGATAATCATAATGGCAGCAACACCTAGACAACACCAACAGCTTCATCATTTAGGATAATCATAATGGCAGCAACACCTAGACAACACCAACAGCTTCATCATTTAGGATAATCATAATGGCAGCAACACCTAGACAACACCAACAGAGTGTAAGGACAGTGAGGTTTATGCACTATGAAAAGGGCAAACTCTGTCAATACATGGCTTTGGACAACACCAACAGCAATAGGTTAATAATGATCATCGTTAGAACAGGGTTCTGTGAGTACCTAAAGGAACAGGGTTCTGTGAGTACCCAAAGGAACAGGGTTCTGTGAGTACCTAAAGGAACAGGGTTCTGTGAGTACCTAAAGGAACAGGGTTCTGTGAGTACCTAAAGGAACAGGGTTCTGTGAGTACCTAAAGGAACAGGGTTCTGTGAGTACCTAAAGGAACAGGGTTCTGTGAGTACCTAAAGGAACAGGGTTCTGTGAGTACCTAAAGGAACAGGGTTCTGTGAGTACCTAAAGGAACAGGGTTTACCTGTCTGAACTCATGACTGGCCACCAGTTTGATGTCTCTGGCCCGGTCCTCTGGAATCCCGTCTTCCTCGGGCATACCCACGCCCACCTCAAATCAAATCAAAATTTGAATAACGTACATAAAAATAGATATTTTTTAAAATCACACTTTACATTAAAACAATAAAATGAAGTAAAAAAAAGTAAAAGTAGAAAAATAACAGATCATAAAACAGAGAGTATATCAACAACTAAATTACTAAAGTTACTAACTATTACTGATTAAAGGCCCCGGACCCATGGGGCCCAGAGGGTAGAACAGAGTATATCTACAACTATTATGGGGCCCAGAGGGTAGAACAGAGTATATCTACAACTATTTACTGGTATATCCCTATTACTTGGGGCCCAGCGGGTAGAACAGAGTATATCTACAACTATTACTGGTCCCGTGGGGCCCAGAGGGTAGAACAGAGTATATCTACAACTATTACTGGTCCCTTGGGGCCCAGAGGGTAGAACAGAGTATATCTACAATACTGGTCCCTTGGGGTCCAGCAACAGAGTATATCTACTGGTCCCTTGGGGCCCAGAGGGTAGAACAGAGTATATCTACAACTATTACTGGTCCCTTGGGGCCCAGAGGGTAGAACAGAGTATATCTACAACTATTACTGGTCCCATGGGGCCCAGAGGGTAGAACAGAGTATATCTACAACTATTACTGAATAAAGGCCCCGGACCCATGGGGCCCAACAGGTAGAACATGGTGCTTGCAACACCAGGAAGTGAGTTCGATTCCGGCGGGTGACCAGTACGAAAAGGACTACAAAAATATACACTCAATACTGTAAGTCGCTCCGGAGAAGAGCATCTGTTAAATGACTAAAAATGTCAATGTAAAAGCCAGGCTAAAAACGTAAACGTTTCCTGTATCTCTTACCTCCAACACATAGCTGTCGTATCGCTTCACGTGACACGTGTGTTTGGCCAAAGCCTTAATCACACACAGCTCCTCCTCTTCCTGCTGCCGGAGGAGGACGGCCGTCGGCGCGGCAACGCCACTCACTGTGGTGTTGGCGTAGTCGGCGGCGGTGAGGTTAGCATTAGCGACGGTTGCCGTGGCGTTGGGGGTGTTGGAGTCTGCCGTTGAGGATGTGGAGGTGTTGGTGGAGTTGTTCCGCAGCGGGTCACATTTAGGATAGGTCTCTCCGTAAAGACAGCGTAACCAATCTCCCATGAACACCGGCAGCAGGTTGATGACGGACTGGGCTCCGTTTTCAGTTTCCGCTACACGCACCTGCCTGAACCTCCCGGTCCACGTCACCTGGAAATTATTTTTAAATAAAGAAATGTAAAAGGTTTTGTTGAAAATGGCACAATATTCCCTTTACATACAGTATAGCTGGTGTCAGAGTGTTTAAGTGATGTACCTGGTGTCAGAGTGTACCTGGTGTCAGAGTGTACCTGGTGTCAGAGTGTTTAAGTGATGTACCTGGTGTCAGAGTGTACCTGGTGTCAGAGTGTTTAAGTTATGTACCTGGTGTCAGAGTGTACCTGGTGTCAGAGTGTACCTGGTGTCCGGGTGTACCTGGTGTCAGAGTGTTTAAGTGTACCTGGTGTCAGAGTACCTGGTGTCAGAGTGTACCTGGTGTCAGAGTGTACCTGGTGTCAGAGTGTTTAAGTGATGTACCTGGTGTACCTGGTGTCAGAGTGTTTAAGTGCTGTACCTGGTGTCAGACCTGGTGTCAGAGTGTACCTGGTGTCAGAGTGTTTAGTACCTGGTGTGATGTACCTGGTGTCAGAGTGTACCTGGTGTCAGAGTGTACCTGGTGTCAGAGTGTACCTGGTGTCAGAGTGTACCTGGTGTCAGAGTGTTTAAGTGATGTACCTGGTGTCCATCCAGGTGTGTACAGAAGATCTGTGTCTGAGCCACACCTTTCACCTTCCAGGCAGGAGGACCACACAGCTGCCCGTACTGTCTCCAGGTCAACGTAGAGTTATACCCCTAAACATCAACATTGCATTTCATTCAATACAACTAAAGGTTAAATAAAATTAAATCAAATATGTAATTAAATCAAATAGGACAAATTAAATATGACATTTAATTAACTTCTTATGGCTGGGGGCAGTATTGAGTAGCTTGGATGAATAAGGTGCCCAGAGGTGCCCAGAGTAAACAGTTGCTAATATATGCATGGTATTAATATATTTGGATAGAAAACACTCTGAAGTTTCTAAAACTGTTTGAATGATATCTGTGATTATAACAGAACTCTAATGGCAGGCAAAAATCTGAGAAAAAAATCCAACCAGGAAGTGAGAAATCTGAGAAAAAATCCAACCAGGAAGTGGGAAATCTGAGGTTGGTCAATTTTCAATTCAGCCCCTATTGATGATACAGTGGGATATTGGTCACGTTGCACTTCCCAAGACTTCCACTAGATGTCAACAGTCTTTAGAACCGTGTTTGAGGCTTCTATTGTAAAGGAGGGGCTCATAAGGGCTGTTTGAGTCAGTGGTCTGGCAGAGTGCCATGAGCTGGTCACGCGCATTCACATGAGAGGTAGCTCGCGCTCCATTGCTTTTCTGAAGACAAAGGAATTATCCGGTTGGAACATTATTGAAGGTTGATGTTAAACACATTCTAAAGATTGATTGTATACTTCGTTTGACATGTTTCTACGGACTGTAACGGAACTCTTTTGACATTTCGTCTGCTCCTAGTGAACGCCCTTTGTGTCTTTGTATTTGTTTACCAAACGCGCTGACAAAAGTAGCTATTTGGACATAAACGATGGACATTATCGAACAAATCATTTATTGTGGAACTGGGATTCCTGGGAGTGTATTCTGTTGAAGATCATCAAACAAAATTGTAGACCTGCACCAGGCTGGGAAGACTGAATCAGCTTGGTTTGAAGAAATAAACTGTGGGAGCAATTATTAGGAAATGGAAGACATACAAGACCACTGATAATCTCCCTCGATCTGGGGCTCCACGTAAGATCACACCCCGTGGGGTCAAAATGATCACAAGAACGGTGAGCAAAAATCCCAGTGACCTGCAGAGAGCTGGGACCAAAGTAACAAAGCCTACCATCAGTAACACACTATGCCGCCAGGGACTCAAATCCTGCAGTGCCAGACGTGTCCCCCTGCTTAAGCCAGTACATGTCCAGGCCCGTCTGAAGTTTGCTAGAGAGCATTTGGATGATCCAGAAGAAGATTGGGAGAATGTCATATGGTCAGAAGAAACCAAAATATAACTTTTTGGTAATTTTTGTCTTATTTTGTCTGTCATAGTTGAAGTGTACCGATGATGAAAATTACAGGCCTCTCTCATCTTTTTAAGTGGGAGAACTTGCACAATTGGTGGCCGACTAAATACTTTTTTTACCCCACTGTACATGTATTGTGTAACATGAAGTCCTATGAGTGTCATCTGATGAAGATCATCAAAGGTTAGTGATCAATTCCATCTCTATTTCTGATTTTTGTGACTCCACTCTTTGGCTGGAAAAGTGGCTGTGTTTTTCTGTGATATAGCTCTGACCTAACTTAATGGTGCTTTCACTGTAAAGCCTATTTGAAATCGGACACTGTGGTGGGATTAACAACAAGATTACCTTTAAAATTGTATAAGATACTTGTATGTTTTAGGAATTTTAATTATGACATTTCTGTTGTTTGAATTTGGCGCCCTGCACTTTCACTGGCTGTTGTCATATCAATCCCGTTAACGGGATCTCAGCCCTAATGCGTTTTTAAATCAGTGAAGTGCATTTAGCCATCACACTTTCCAGTACAAAGCCAAGTACAGCCCCAGTTACCATCCCATCCAGTACAAAGCCAAGTACAGCCCCAGTTACCATCCAGTACAAAGCCAAGTACAGCCCCAGTTACCATCCAGTACAAAGCCAAGTACAGCCCCAGTTACCATCCAGTACAAAGCCAAGTACAGCCCCAGTTACCATCCCATCCAGTACAAAGCCAAGTACAGCCTCAGTTACCATCCCATCCAGTACAAAGCCAAGTACAGCCCCAGTTACCATCCAGTACAAAGCCAAGTACAGCCCCAGTTACCATCCCATCCAGTACAAAGCCAAGTACAGCCTCAGTTACCATCCCCAGTACAAAGCCAAGTACAGCCCCAGTTACCATCCCCAGTACAAAGCCAAGTACAGCCCCAGTTACCATCCAGTACAAAGCCAAGTACAGCCCCAGTTACCATCCCATCCAGTACAAAGCCAAGTACAGCCCCAGTTACCATCCAGTACAAAGCCAAGTACAGCCCCAGTTACCATCCAGTACAAAGCCAAGTACAGCCCCAGTTACCATCCAGTACAAAGCCAAGTACAGCCCCAGTTACCATCCCATCCAGTACAAAGCCAAGTACAGCCCCAGTTACCATCCAGTACAAAGCCAAGTACAGCCCCAGTTACCATCCCATCCAGTACAAAGCCAAGTACAGCCCCAGTTACCATCCAGTACAAAGCCAAGTACAGCCCCAGTTACCATCCAGTACAAAGCCATCCAGTACAAACAGCCCCAGTTACCATCCCATCCAGTACAAAGCCAAGTACAGCCTCAGTTACCATCCCATCCAGTACAAAGCCAAGTACAGCCCCAGTTACCATCCCATCCAGTACAAAGCCAAGTACAGCCCCAGTTACCATCCAGTACAAAGCCAAGTACAGCCCCAGTTACCATCCAGTACAAAGCCAAGTACAGCCCCAGTTACCATCCCATCCAGTACAAAGCCAAGTACAGCCCCAGTTACCATCCCATCCAGTACAAAGCCAAGTACAGCCCCAGTTACCATCCAGTACAAAGCCAAGTACAGCCCCAGTTACCATCCCATCCAGTACAAAGCCAAGTACAGCCCCAGTTACCATCCCATCCAGTACAAAGCCAAGTACAGCCCCAGTTACCATCCAGTACAAAGCCAAGTACAGCCCCAGTTACCATCCCATCCAGTACAAAGCCAAGTACAGCCCCAGTTACCATCCAGTACAAAGCCAAGTACAGCCCCAGTTACCATCCAGTACAAAGCCAAGTACAGCCCCAGTTACCATCCAGTACAAAGCCAAGTACAGCCCCAGTTACCATCAGTCCAGTACAAAGCCAAGTACAGCCCCAGTTACCATCCCATCCAGTACAAAGCCAAGTACAGCCCCAGTTACCATCCAGTACAAAGCCAAGTACAGCCCCAGTTACCATCCAGTACAAAGCCAAGTACAGCCCCAGTTACCATCCAGTACAAAGCCAAGTACAGCCCCAGTTACCATCCAGTACAAAGCCAAGTACAGCCCCAGTTACCATCCCATCCAGTACAAAGCCAAGTACAGTGTACGAATAATGTTGATGCTGCCATGGTTACGGAGAGTCCTAAATGATTTGTGAATAATGTTGATGCTACCATGGTTACACAAATATCCTAACCCCCCTAAAATGCTAACCTCTCCAGTAATGGTGAGAGGTTAGCATGTTTTGGGGGGTAGGGTATTTGTGTGTCTGTAACTTATTCTCTCATCATTATTCAGGATTTTATTCAGGATTATCTGAGATCATGGAAGCGTCCACATTCATCTAGACGTGTTTGGAAACATATTCTATTCTCATGTACAATACAAGTGACTCCAAAACGACACAATACATTATTCCCCATTCATTTCTATTGGGCACTAAATCATCTGAAACACAACTATAAACAAACAGCAAATGTATCCAACACGTTTGTAGAGTCACAGGTTCTAGCAATATGGGACCAAATACTACACTTTTTATTCCTTATTCCAGTCTGACCTTTAACCTTGAAATAATATTAGCGTATTTCAAATCTGAAGTGCTGGAGTACAGAGTCAGAAAAATCTAAAATGTGTCACTGTCCCAATACTTTTAGAGCTCACTTTATGTCTTGCTTTCCTCCCCAAAACTTTTTATGTATTTTTAAATGACTGTTATTATTTATTTGCACACAAGGAAATACAAAACAATGTGATGAGGGGTTTTAAAAAAAGACAAGAGAAAAGTGAAAACCCTAAGGGATTCATAAGGCACCTCCCCCTTTGGAATATTCATAGAATTAACCCCTCCCCCCTTCTTCCTCTTTACCTGCAGTCCCTCAGAGTGGTACACGTACATCCAGAAGAACAGCATCACCATGGTGACGCAGCACAGGATGAGCTTGACGGCGCCGCGTTGCGACATGGAGTGGAACACGTCCATGAGAGACAGGCTGAAGCGCGTCCACAGCCTCAGTGTCACTGGCACCGCACACACGGCCAGCGTCACAATCATCTGACAGAACAAAAAACTTTATTGACCCAACGCAATGTGGACATTATAGTGGTATTATATTGGTGCTATAGTGGTATTATAGTGGCATTATAGTGGTATTTTAGTGGTATTATAGTGGCATTATAGGGGCATTATAGTGGTATTATAGTGGTATTATAGAGGCATTACAGTAGTATTATAATGATATTGTAGTGACATTATAGTGACATAGTGACATAGTGGCATTATAGTGGTATTATAGTGGTATTATAGGGGCATTATAGTGGTATCATAGGGGCATTATAGTGGTATTATAGTGGTATTATACTGGCACCACACACACGGCCAGCGTCACAATCATCTGATAATTATAGAACAAAACTTTATTGACCCAACGCAATGTGGACATTATAGTGGTATTATAGTGACATAGTGACATTATAGTGGCATTATAGTGACATTATAGTAGTATTATAGTGACAGTGGTATTATGGTGACAGTGGTATTATAGTGGTATTATAGTGACATAGTGGCATGATAGTGACATAGTGGCATTATAGTGACATTATAGTGACATAATGGTATTTTAGTGACATTATAGTGACATAGTGGCATTATAGTGACATAGTGACATAGTGGCATTATAGTGACATTATAGTGACATAGTGGTATTATAGTGACAGTGGTATTATAGTGGTATTATAGTGATATTGTAGTGACATAGTGGCATTTTAGTGACATAGTGACATAGTGGCATTATAGTGACATTATAGTGGTGTTATAGTGGTATTATAGTGCCATTATAGAGGTATTATAGTGACATAGTGGCATTATAGTGGTATTATTTGGGCATTATAGTGGCATTATAGTGGTATTATAGTGGTATTATAGGGGCATTATAGTGGCATTATAGTGACATTATAGTGACATTATAGTGGCATTATAGTGGCATAGTGGCATTACAGTAGTATTATAGTGACAGTGGTATTATAGTGGTATTATAGTGATATTGTAGTGACATTATAGTGACATTATAGTGGTATTATAGTGACAGTGGTATTATAGTGGTATTATACTGATATTGTAGTGACATTATAGTGACATAGTGACATTATAGTGGTATTATAATGATATTAGTGGTATTATAATGATATTAGTGGTATTATAATGATATTAGTGGTATTATAGTGGTATTATAGTGGTACTATAGTGGTATTATAGTGGTGTTATAGTGGTGTTATAGTGGTGTTATAGTGGTGTTATAGTGGTGTTATAGTGGTATTATAGTGATATTATAGTGGTATTATAGTGGTACTATAGTGGTATTATAGTGGTATTATAGTGGTGTTATAGTGGTATTATAGTGGTATTATAGTGCTATCATAGTGGTATCATAGTGGTATCATAGTGGTATTATAGTGGTATCATAGAGGCATTATAGTGGTATTATAGTGGTATCATAGTGATATTAGTGGTATTATAGTGGTATTATAGTGATATTATAGTGGTATCATAGTAGTATTATAGTGGTATTATAGTGGTATCATAGTGGTATTATAGTGACATTGTGGTATTATAGTGTGTTGATTTGTGTATTTTGTAAACTGACCTCACTAAATGAAACAAATGCAAATGGACAATAAAGTTATGGTATCGCCATGGGAACACAACAATAATGTTATGGTATCGCCATGGGAACACAACAATAAGTTATGGTATCGCCATGGGAACACAACAATAAGTTATGGTATCGCCATGGGACCACAACAATAAGTTATGGTATCGCCATGGGAACACAACAATAAGTTATGGTATCGCCATGGGAACACAACAATAAGTTATGGTATCGCCATGGGAACACAACAATAAAGTTATGGTATCGCCATGGGAACACAGCAATAAGTTATGGTATCGCCATGGGAACACAACAATAAAGTTATGGTATCGCCATGGGAACACAGCAATAAGTTATGGTATCGCCATGGGAACACAACAATAAAGTTATGGTATCGCCATGGGAACACAACAATAAAGTTATGGTATCGCCATGGGAACACAACAATAAAGTTATGGTATCGCCATGGGAACACAACAATAAAGTTATGGTATCGCCATTTGGGAACACAACAGAAACAATCCCCATCGTGTTTTTAAACTGTATGTACTGCGTGCATGTCTCTTTAAAACTGCCGACCAATCATCACCTTGGTGAGCTCCAGCTCCAGGAACCATTTGACCAGCTGGATGAGGACCATGGCAGCCAGCCCCACGGCCAGCACAGGCAAGGCAAACAGGAACAGGAAGTAGCCAACACAGGTCCGGATGAGCCCCACGGGGGAAGAGTTTTGGAGCAGCACCACAGAGAACTCACACCACAGGAAGCAGACCAAGTAGGGGACCAGGAAACAGTAGGTCCCACGGAAACCACGCTGCCTAGCCATACTGGGGGAGGAGAGGGGGTGTAGGGGAGGTGAGGAGAGAGAGGGGTGAAGGGGAGGTGAGGAGAGAGGGGTGAAGGGGTGGTGAGGAGAGGAGAGGAGAGGGAGGAGAGAGGGGGTGTAGGGGTGGTGAGGAGAGGGAGGAGAGAGGGGGATGAGAAACCAACATGTTACAGTGAAGCTGCAAATAGCATATTTTGGCCTGGATGACTTAGGCTTTTCAGTGACAACATTCTACCTGGGGGGTAGGGGTGGTGAGGAGAGGAGAGGAGAGGAGAGGAGAGGAGAGGAGAGGAGAGGAGAGGAGAGGAGAGGGAGGAGGAGGAGGAGAGGAGGGGAGGAGAGGGTGGTGAGGAGAGGAGGGATTGGAGGTGAGGAGAGGAGAGGAGAGGAGAGGGGAGTAGGGGTGGGAGGAGAGGAGAGGGTGGTGAGGAGAGGGAGAGGAGAGGAGAGGGA
>NW_025747122.1:30000-37500 GCF_021184085.1 Oncorhynchus gorbuscha
AATTTTCAACAGACACAAAAGACAAATTTCCTTTATATAAAAATCCCCATAACATGAACATTAAATGAAAGAAACCGGTATTCAAGGCACCATCAGTAGCCTATATTTTCTATTTTAGCAAAAGTGGGCTAAATTTACTTCAAAGAAAAAAACAATAATAGCAATTTTCTATCATCCACTCAACTGAAATATTTTTAAAATATAATTGGATTGAAATACAATAAAATAAAGTGCAAAAATCTATTAATCAAAAACAACACTTTGTTTAAGGAGAAGTAACATGCAGTGAAAACAAATATTAAACTTTAACTTTTAAACTTGAACTGAGTAAAAACTCTAAATATGTGATTGCACAGTAATGTTCACTTGTTTGAGGTTGAGGGTGATACTTGGTGGTGTCCCATCTTTTCCACAAGTTCATCAATGTTCGGGGTAAGGCTCTGAGCTGAGGAAATCCTCAGAATTGAGTGGAGGTGTTCAGCAGTAAGTCGACTTCTGTGTGATGTTTTGTTCAAGTTCATCAAAGAAAACAGTTGTTCACACAGGTATGTGCTGCCAAACATAGACAACGTTTGAGCAGCCTGGATGCGCAGCTGGGGCATTGTGTCGGGAGGAAACGGGCGAACTCCGCAGCACCCACTGCCGCATATTTTGCCCTCAGTGCATCATTGCATTGGAGGTCAATCAACTCCATTTGGAGGTTTGGTGGTGAGCTTTCCACGTCAACAGCAAATGGGTTACCGAGCAGTTCCAACCTGCTTTTTTGTGCTTCAAAGTCAGCAAATCGGCGTCGAAAGTCAGCGGCAAGCATACCTATTTTATCAGCCAACTGTGCGCTCGGGAACGCACTGGTAGTGAGCTTCTCTTTCATGGTCTGGCAGCTGGGAAAGTGGCTCAAATTTTCTTTCCGCATCTGCGTCTCCCACAGAGTCAGTTTGGTTTTAAATGCCTTCACTGTACTGTACATATCAGAGATGACACGATCCCGACCCTGCAGCTGCAAGTTCATTGCATTCAGATGACTCGTAATGTCACACAGAAGAGCCATTTCACACAGAAACATTTCGTCTCGGAGTTGTGTTGTGTCTTTCCCTTTGCTGTCCAAGAACAGACAAATCTCCTCACGAAGCTCGAAACATCTTTGAAGCACCTTTCCCTGGCTTAGCCATCGCACCTCTGTGTGATAAGGCAAATCACCATGCTCCGTTTCTAACTCCGTCAGAAATGCCTTGAACTGGCGGTGATTCAAACCTTTGGCTCTGATAAAGTTAACTGTGCGCGTGATGATGCTCATTACATGCTCCATTTTCAAGGCTTTACCGCACAACGCTTCCTGGTGTATGATACAATGATAAGCTGTCAGCTCACCTGTCGCGTTTTCCTCTTGCATCTTTTCCCGTATCTTCCCCACCAGTCCGCTCCTGTGTCCACACATCGCAGGTGCTCCGTCGGTTGTCAAACCCACGAGTTTTTCCCAAGGCAGCTCCATCTCATTTACACATCTTGACACCTCTTCATACAAATCATGCCCCGTAGTTGTGCCATGCATAGGACGTAAAGCCAAAAACTCCTCTGTCACGCTTAGGCTGGAGTCCACTCCGCAGATGAAAATTGACAACTGGGCAATGTCAGAAATGTCGGTGCTCTCATCCACAGCCAAGGAATATGCAATGAAATCTTTTCCCTTTTTCACAAGCTGCTCTTTTAGATTGATGGACAACTGGTCTACTCTCTCGGCAATGGTGTTTCTGCTCAGACTCACATTTAAAAAGAGTTGCCTTTTTCTGGGCAAA
Organism: Oncorhynchus gorbuscha; assembly: GCF_021184085.1. Taxonomy (NCBI): domain Eukaryota; kingdom Metazoa; phylum Chordata; class Actinopteri; order Salmoniformes; family Salmonidae; genus Oncorhynchus; species Oncorhynchus gorbuscha. The sequence continues at coordinate 31,794 of NW_025747122.1, forward strand.
CTTCGTCACAAACTTTAATCATGCAGTTTTTGATGAAATCCCCCTCCGTAAATGGCCGGGCTGATTTAGCGATCTCTTCTGCCAAAATAAAACTGGCCTTGACAGCAGCCTGGCCTTGTGATTTGGCTTTTTTGAACAGAGCCTGTCGAGATTTGAGGCCTCGTTTTAATTCCTCTGCCTTTTGTAGCCTTTGTTCCATGTCCATATTCTTGTTTTTGTCCGCGTGTTTCGTTTCATAATGTCGTCTCAGATTATACTCTTTCAGTACCGCCACACTTTCTCCACACAGAAGACACACAGGTTTTCCAGCTACCTCCGTGAACAAATACTCCGACTCCCACCTTGTTTGAAACCCCCGGTTCTCAGTGTCCACCTTCCGTTTTGCCATTTTTGATGGGTATCTGAAAGTTAATTTTACTGTGATGCTGACAACTGCTGTGCCAATAAATATTGAAATGAAGCAGCCTACTGCTCGGTGCGTCACCGTTGCATTGTGGGAAATGTAGTATTGGTGCGTGTAAAAGATCTGCGGGCTGCCGGCTTGCTGCGGTCTGCGGGCCGGTTCTAATAATAAATCAAGATCATCCCAGGGGCCGTAAAAAACCTTCTCGCGGGCCGGATGTGGCCCGCGGGCCTTGACTCTGACATATGTGAGGTAGAGGTACTGACCTGTAGAACAGGTAGTAGAGGTAGAGGTACTGACCTGAAGAACAGGAAGTAGAGGTAGAGGTACTGACCTGAAGAACAGGAAGTAGAGGTAGAGGTACTGACCTGAAGAACAGGTAGTAGAGGTAGAGGTACTGACCTGAAGAACAGGTAGTAGAGGTAGAGGTACTGACCTGAAGAACAGGAAGTAGAGGTAGAGGTACTGACCTGTAGAACAGGAAGTAGAGGTACTGACCTGTAGAACAGGAAGTAGAGGTAGAGGTACTGACCTGAAGAACAGGAAGTAGAGGTACTGACCTGTAGAACAGGAAGTAGAGGTAGAGGTACTGACCTGTAGAACAGGAAGTAGAGGTACTGACCTGAAGAACAGGAAGTAGAGGTAGTGGTACTGACCTGAAGAACAGGAAGTAGAGGTACTGACCTGAAGAACAGGAAGTAGAGGTACTGACCTGTAGAACAGGAAGTAGAGGTACTGACCTGTAGAACAGGAAGTAGAGGTAGTGGTACTGACCTGAAGAACAGGAAGTAGAGGTAGTGGTACTGACCTGAAGAACAGGAAGTAGAGGTAGTGGTACTGACCTGAAGAACAGGAAGTAGAGGTAGTGGTACTGACCTGTAGAACAGGAAGTAGAGGTAGTGGTACTGACCTGAAGAACAGGAAGTAGAGGTAGTGGTACTGACCTGAAGAACAGGAAGTAGAGGTAGTGGTACTGACCTGAAGAACAGGAAGTAGAGGTAGAGGTACTGACCTGAAGAACAGGAAGTAGAGGTAGAGGTACTGACCTGAAGAACAGGAAGTAGAGGTACTGACCTGAAGAACAGGAAGTAGAGAGAGGTACTGACCTGAAGAACAGGAAGTAGAGGTACTGACCTGAAGAACAGGAAGTAGAGGTAGAGGTACTGACCTGAAGAACAGGAAGTAGAGGTAGAGGTCTAGCAGGCAGGGCAGACTGATCTTCATCACCACTGAATCCCCTAGTGGCAGGGTAGTGAAGGTGTGGCTCAGCATCCTCAGCAGAACAGCACTCTGGGGCAGGAGACTGGTCAGGGAACACAAAGACGTTGCCACCTACAGACAGAACCAGACATAGGACCAGCAGTAATATGTGTTATAATATATATGGTCTCCGGTCGAAAGTAGTGCACTATATAAGGGAATATGGTGCCATAGGGCTCTGGTCTAAAGTGGTGCACTATATAGGGATTAGGGTGCCGTTTGGCCTGTGTCTGACCTCAGTGATAAGCGCCCGTTTGGCGTAGGTGGCGCCCGAGGGACTCAGGCTCTTGTAGCTGACCACCGTGAACAAGATGGCTACCGTGGACAGCTCCGAGCAGGGGATCCATCCTATAGCACAGACACACTGGTTAGCCTCTTATAGACACACACACACACACACACACACTACACACACACACCTTTATCAGCGACGGGGAAGGAGAAGACGATGAACAACACCGATATCAGGAAGTAGAGGTAGGGTTCTAGATTGTTCCAGCCGAAGTTAGACTCTGCTTGCTCCACGTCCAGGCCAGGCTCAAACCTGGTCAGCAGGGTTGTTAGGGCACTGAAGTTCTCCCACGCCTGGAGAGGAGGAGGAGGAGGAGGAAGACAAAGAAGAAGATAAGAGAAGAGGAGAGGAGAGGGTAATGTTAGTTAAGGAGAAGAGAGGAGAGGAGAGGAGAGGAGAGGAGAGGAGAGGAGAGGAGAGGAGAGGAGAGGAGAGGAGAGGAGAGGAGAGGAGAGGAGAGGAGAGGAGAGGAGAGGAGAGGAGAGGAGAGGGTAATGTTAGTTAAGGAGAAGAGAGGAGAGGGTAATGTTAGTTAAGGAGAGGAGAGGAGAGGAGAGGAGAGGAGAGGAGAGGAGAGGAGAGGAGAGGAGAGGAGAGGAGAGGAGAGGAGAGGAGAGGAGAGGAGAGGAGAGGAGAGGAGAGGAGAGGGTAATGTTAGTTAAGGAGAGGAGAGAGGAGAGGAGAGGAGAGGAGAGGAGAGGAGAGGAGAGGAGAGGAGAGGAGAGGAGAGGAGTAATGTTAGTTAAGGAGAAGAGAGGAGAGGAGAGGGTAATGTTAGTTAAGGAGAGAGGAGAGGAGAGGAGAGGAGAGGAGAGGAGAGGGAGAGGAGAGGAGAGGAGAGGAGAGGAGAGGAGAGGAGAGGAGAGGAGAGGAGAGGAGAGGAGAGGAGAGAGAGAGAGGAGAGGAGAGGAGAGAGTAATGTTAGTTAAGGAGAAGAGAGGAGAGGAGAGGAGAGGGTAATGTTAGTTTTAATGAGAGGAGAGGGTAATGTTAGTTAAGGAGAAGAGAGGAGAGGAGAGAGAGAGGAGAGGGTAATGTTAGTTTTAATGAGAGGAGAGGGTAATGTTAGTTAAGGAGAAGAGAGGAGAGGAGAGGAGAGGAGAGGAGAGGAGAGAGAGGGAGAAGGAGAGGAGAGGAGAGGAGAGGGGAAGGTTAGTTAAGGAGAGGAGAGGAGAGAGGAGAGAGAGAGGGTAATGTTAGTTAAGGAGAAGAGAGGAGAGGAGAGGAGAGGGTAATGTTAGTTACGGAGAAGAGAGGGAGAGGAGAGGAGAGGGTAATGTTAGTTAAGGAGAAGAGAGGAGAGGAGAGGAGAGGGTAATGTTAGTTTTAATGAGAGGAGAGGGTAATGTTAGTTAAGGAGAAGAGAGGAGAGGAGAGGAGAGGAGAGGAGAGGAGAGGAGGAGGAGAGGGTAATGTTAGTTAAGGAGAAGAGAGGAGAGGAGAGGAGAGGGTAATGTTAGTTTTAATGAGAGGAGAGGGTAATGTTAGTTAAGGAGAAGAGAGGAGATGAGAGAGAGAGGAGAGGAGAGGGTAATGTTAGTTTTATGGAGAAGAGAGGAGAGGAGAGGAAAGGAAAAGAGAGGAGAGGAGAGAGAGAGGAGAGGGTAATGTTAGTTTTAATGAGAGGAGAGGGTAATGTTAGTTAAGGAGAAGAGAGGAGAGGAGAGGGTAATGTTAGTTAAGGAGAGGAGAGGAGAGGAGAGGAGAGGAGAGGAGAGGAGAGGAGAGGAGAGGAGAGGAGAGGAGAGGAGAGGAGAGGAGAGGAGAGGAGAGGAGAGGAGAGGAGAGGAGAGGAGATGAGAGGAGAGGAGAGGAGAGGAGAGGAGAGGAGAGGGTAATATTAGTTAAGGAGAAGAGAGGAGAGGAGAGGGTAATGTTAGTTAAGGAGAAGAGAGGAGAGGAGAGGAGAGGAGAGGAGAGGAGAGGAGAGGAGAGGAGAGGAGAGGAGAGGAGAGGAGAGGAGAGGATAATGTTAGTTAAGGAGAAGAGAGGAGAGGAGAGGAGAGGGTAATGTTAGTTTTAATGAGAGGAGAGGGTAATGTTAGTTAAGGAGAAGAGAGGAGAGGAGAGGAGAGGAGGAGGAGAGGGTAATGTTAGTTAAGGAGAAGAGAGGAGAGGAGAGGAGAGGGTAATGTTAGTTTTAATGAGAGGAGAGGGTAATGTTAGTTAAGGAGAAGAGAGGAGAGGAGAGAGAGAGGAGAGGAGAGAGAGAGGAGAGGGTAATGTTAGTTTTATGGAGAAGAGAGGAGAGGAGAGGAGAGGAAAGGAGAGGAGAGGAGAGTGTAATGTTAGCTGATCTGTACCTTGCTGTTCTGGAAGATGCGTAGCGTGCAGATCACCATGGAGATGAAGGAGAGGTAGAGGGAGGAGTGGGATGAAGAAGGCAAACAGGTCAACAGTCAGATTACTGATGATGAAGAAGAAGATGAACGCGTTGACGGGGTGGAGGGGGGATCACCGTGCTCAGCCATTGGGGTACTGCAGACGCCCTGGAATCAATGAGCTGATCCTTCAGGGATGACCGCAGTGATAGGGTACTGCAACACCTGGAGATGGAGAAGGAGGAGGGGTGAGGGAGGAGAGAGGAGAGAGGGAGGGAGGCAGGAGAGGGTACTGCAACACCTGGAGATGGAGAAGGAGGAGGGGTGAGGGAGGAGAGAGGAGAGAGGGAGGGAGGCAGTGATAGGGTACTGCAACACCTGGAGATGGAGAAGGAGGAGGGGTGAGGGAGGAGAGAGGAGAGAGGGTGGGAGGCAGTGATAGGGTACTGCAACACCTGGAGATGGAGAAGGAGGAGGGGTGAGGGAGGAGAGAGGAGAGAGGGAGGGAGGCAGTGATAGGGTACTGCAACACCTGGAGATGGAGAAGGAGGAGGGGTGAGGGAGGAGAGAGAGAGAGAGAGGGAGGCAGTGATAGGGTACTGCAACACCTGGAGATGGAGAAGGAGGAGGGGTGAGGAGGAGAGAGGGAGAGAGGGAGGGAGGCAGTGATAGGGTACTGCAACACCTGGAGATGGAGAAGGAGGAGGGGTGAGGGAGGAGAGAGGAGAGAGGGTGGGAGGCAGGGAGAGGGGAGGAGGGAGGGAGGCAGTGATAGGGTACTGCAACACCTGGAGATGGAGAAGGAGGAGGGGTGAGGGAGGAGAGAGGAGAGAGGGTGGGAGGCAGTGATAGGGTACTGCAACACCTGGAGATGGAGAAGGAGGAGGGGTGAGGGAGGAGAGAGGAGAGAGGGAGGGAGGCAGTGATAGGGTACTGCAACACCTGGAGATGGAGAAGGAGGAGGGGTGAGGGAGGAGAGAGGAGAGAGGGTGGGAGGCAGGGAGAGGGGAGGAGGGAGGGAGTAATGGTTAGGGAGGGAGGGATGAGGGAGGAGAGAGGGAGGGAGGCAGGGAGAGGGAGGGAGGCAGGGAGAGGGGAGGAGGGAGGGAGGAGGGGTGAGGGAGGAGAGAGGAGAGAGGGAGGGAGGCAGGGAGAGGGTACTGCAACACCTGGAGATGGAGAAGGAGGAGGGGTGAGGGAGGAGAGAGGAGAGAGGGAGGGAGGCAGGGAGAGGGTACTGCAACACCTGGAGATGGAGAAGGAGGAGGGGTGAGGGAGGGAGGCAGTGATAGGGTACTGCAACACCTGGAGATGGAGAAGGAGGAGGGGTGAGGGAGGAGAGAGGAGAGAGGGAGGGAGGCAGGGGAGAGGGAGGAGGGGTGAGGGAGGAGGGGTGAGGGAGGGAGGCAGGGAGAGGGGAGGAGGGAGGGA